>NC_052503.1:62097955-62223374 GCF_016617805.1 Bactrocera tryoni | reverse complement strand
AGATTCCGTGAATTATCCAGTGGAATTTCTAAATTCACCGCATTTCTAATGCCGCCGCATCATTTGCGTCTCAAAGTTGGATCTGTCGGTATTATGTTTCGCAATCTTCATGGGCCGAAACTGTGTTATGGAACTCTAAATCTAGGTGGCAGAATGCTAGATTCTACGAATTCCTTTGAGTTCTAACGATTTGCCATTTCAGTTCAAACATATTCCGTTTCCAGTGAAAATTGCATTTAAGATGACAATCAACAGGACACAAGAATAGTCACTAGAAGTGTGTGGCATAAATCAGAGGTCAAAGTCAGCTGGGATGGTGCTTACGGCACATTAAAGTCAATATCGGTGGATGGTATGTAGAGCACAAGGTTTTAAAATTTAAAGTGCTATTTAAGCAAAATTGCCTGCCCAAACTCTTCCCATATAAGTCGCAATCCATTAGAAAACCCTAACCTGGCGTCAAAAAAAGTTATTCCAAAAATTTTCTTAACAATCAATATTATTTAACAGCAATTTTATTTTGAGTATCTATCAACATATTTATGCCAAAATTTATCTACGCACATCAAACATGTCACCAGCCAAATAGCCAATTGCTAAGAGAGCAAAATCATTATCCAAAGCGCTGAGAAAAATCAAAAAGCCATAAATTCATATAATAAAAGGACCGAAGCATAAATATTGAAAATGGAAGCCACACGTTGTTGTTGTTGTTGTTGATGTTGACAAACATTATTAGCATAATTTAGCGGTCAGCTGAACGTAAGCGTTCAAATGTAAAATTACTAAGCTCACGCTTTCAACAACAACAACAACTGACAGTGGGCAATAAAAATTCGTAGGGTATTAACGAAGGTCAGCAGGCTATACGCGAGTCGGAGTAATGTTTAGACACATATACAAACAAAGCCGGCATTAGCTGTTATCCAAATCTGGTACAAGCATAGCAGCAGTGATTATGCTAAATAAGCGCACACAACTGTGAAAAGACGCCCATCTGCATGACCCGAATGCTGAGTAATACAACACTGTTGGTTAAAAAAATGCAATTACTTCCCCTATTGTTTGCAAACGCTGTCGTGTTGCCCTTGACCTAGCTTATGTGCCGAACATAATAAACAGGATATATGCGATCCTTACCAAGCAGTGGGAATTTGTTTGGCTTTCGTGTTTGTTTTTTTGTTGGCACTTTGTTGTTAAAAGTGTGCGCAGCTGTTACTAAATGAATACGTTTAATTTAGAATCAAAAAAAAAAAACAATATTATTTTCCGCTTGAATGCTTTGCACAGTTCGAATTTGTGGAGTGAATTGTGGAGCTTCCTCCTACGCACGGTTTTCGGCTTTCGCTTGAATTGTTATGATGCTTGAGCGGTTGACGACTTTTTCATTAGCCACACACAGAGCTGTAAAGTGAAATGATACAGTTATAGTAGAGATTGCCAAAAAAAAAACACGACTTTAAGGTTTGAAACAGAAAAATATCGTACTTTCATATTAATTTTTATGGAAAACTTTCACTTCAGAAAAACACTCGGTGTGACTGATATTACCTGCGAAGAAGCATTCGGATCTAGCCAAAATTTCAACACACGCCAACGCAACAGTGGCGAGGTTAAGTCTTCGATGGAAGTACAATCATCAAGAGTTCAGCTACAGTAAGTCCTTAATTAAATCACAAAATTTTCCTCAAGGATATTAAAAATGTATAAATTCATTTTTTTTGATAAAAACAATTGGAGCTTTAATAAAAATGCAAATTAAATGCATTGACTAGTATCCAGTTATTTCATTTTCAAGTCCAATTAAATATGTTATCTTAACGGTTAAGCTTTCTGAGCCGTTAAACCTTAAAAATCTAATTTTTACTATATAAAAAATCTTCCCAATAAGACTTAGCTTATTTTTAAATACTATGTGATTATGTTGTTGCCGAACCCGTGTCAAGCTGTCATGTTATTTTTGTTCAGTAATCTTTGGCATTTCATCACGGAAAGACTTACTCCCGAACAACATTTACAAATCGTTCAAATTTATAGTACTATTACAAAAATTCACGTTCCGTAAGGAATGTGGTTCGCGCGTAATTGGCCTTCTGAGAGTACTATTCGTAACAAAATCACCCATCAAGAGACCTAGCAGTCATTATTGGTTAATATTCGACCGAATAGACTACGTCCAGTACACAATAAGGAAAATATAGCAGCCGTAGTTGAGACTGTGCACGAAGACCCTTGAGAGTCGATTCGGCGCCGTTCGCAGCAACTCGAACTGACTTATGGAACGACTTGGAACATTTTACGTCAAGATCTTAAATTGAAAGCGTACAAAATATAGCGTGTGCAAGAACCAAAGTCGCTTGACCTTCCCAAGCGGCAACGCTTCGCTCTATAGGCTCTTGGAAACTTCCTAGAAAATCCTTTATCGTGTCATGATAAAAGAGCATTTGATTCCTGAAATTTAATCTCGTGATTTCGGCGACATTTGATCTCAACAAAATGTCGCTACTTCTCTCACTCGCATCAATCAAAACATTTATTCAGAGTTCACTTCGGTGAGCAGATAATTTCACATTTTGGATTGAACGATTGGCCCCCAAGATCGTGTGATATCACACTGTTAGACTTTTTCCTGTGGGGATATGTAAAGTTTAAAGTCTATGCGAACAACCCCGCTTCGATTCAGACCTTGGAGCAAAACATCACGCGTGTCATTCCTCAATTGCCAGTCGAAATGTTCGAACGAGTCATCGTTAATAGCACTCAATGGGTGGACCATCTGAACCGTGGCCAACATTGGAAAGAGATAATCTTCAAAAAATAAATGTGTTCTTTCTAATGACAATAAACATTCCGAACATTTAGCCGCCTTTATGTGTATTATTTTTGACTTTGAACTTAAACTCTGGAATATGTTTAGTTCCGTATAGGAACTTAACCTACGAAATCGAATTCATCCACCCGTTTTGTGAAAAAACTAAAATTCATATGAGTTTATGATCATCTTATGATTAACGAATGAGTAGAGAATGGGATTTCCCTTATTGGACAATTGGATATTCCAAGCGAAGCCAAGTCCTTCTCCACTTGGTCCTTCCAACGGAGTGGAGGCGTCGAATACTTTCAGAGCTGGAGTGTTTTCGTCCATTCGGACAACATGACCTAGCCAGCGTAGCCGCTGTCTTTTAATTCGCTGAACTATGTCAATGTCATCGTATATCTCGCACACCGCATCGTTCCATCGAATGCGATATTCGCCGTGACCAACGCGCAAAAGACCATAAATCTTTCGCAGAACTTTTCTCTCGAAAACTCTTAACGTCGACACATCAGTTGTTGTTATCGTCCACGCCTCTGCACCATATAGCAGGACGGGAATTATGAGTGACTTATAGAGTTTGGTTTTTGTTCGTCGAGAGAGGACTTTGTACAGTACTTCTGTACTGGCTGTAATTACCCAGCCATAATCTAATGGTTACTAAGCCTTAAAACTGACTTTATCTCAAAATCTTTGGATTAATTTCAAGCCATTTGTCACAAAAGATTTAATGTGAACAATTCTGATAGGATTTTAGGATTTTGCTATATATGTCCCATTCGGATATATAAACGTTTCGCAAGGTTTTTTATCCTACGTCAACAGATTATTGTGCAGTTTA
Organism: Bactrocera tryoni; assembly: GCF_016617805.1. NCBI lineage: Eukaryota > Metazoa > Arthropoda > Insecta > Diptera > Tephritidae > Bactrocera > Bactrocera tryoni. Next base: position 62,219,718 of record NC_052503.1, on the reverse strand, counting down.
GGAACAGAGCTAGCTCTGAAGTTTCGGGCTCTATCTTGCACAGGTGGCTATACGTAAGTGCAGTCGAATCGTTCCAAGTAGCTCAATAGTGCACATGTAGACATCTAATTCCAATGTGGGAACTTGTAGCCCACAAAATGACTCGGTATTTGCCTTTAACACTTTAAATACACCGGAAAGCTAACAACAAACCAACAACAACGACTAAATTCCACAGACGCCGAAGCATTCAATCATAATTTATTGCCCACAACTCACTTAAATAAAAGTCAACGAGCCGCGAGAGTAAATATCATTAAATATATAAACAATTTAATTTGCCAAAGAGGCGGACAGCAAAAAGTAAACACCACACACACTCACAATCACAAATACACACGAATAGTGCTCGCCCACTTCTATGCTTCTATGGGAAAGTAAAGATGTAATAGTGTGAGAAAAATTACGTAAGTATAAAAGGAATGCAGAAGGAGCACTTCATATACGGTTACTGAGGCGTTGCAAATCGACAGGGTAGAGAGTCAATAATGACAACTAGCGAGGGTATTGCTGATATATTTACAACATGCTTAGAAAGTATGCCAGAGCACGAGTGTTGTGATGTAAGATATGCAAGTATGTGTGTGGGATATACTTATATTTATGTGTATGTGTGCGCCTGTCTCACTGTCTTACTGCTTAGCGTTTACTCTGCATATATCTGTCTGTCTGTCAGTCTACCGACGCTCAATTTAAATAATTCAATTTCATTGTTTCTTCAGCGTTGCTTCGCAGACGACAATGTGGAAATCATTGTTTCATAAACGTAAGCGAACAGATGAGCAGTCTATACAGTATTATTTCATAAATCAGTTGAAGATACACGCCTCTGCAACAATGAAAAAATATAAAACAACAATTGAATTAATTCGAACGGTAAGAGTGTAAGAGAAATAAAATGTATGTTACGGTTGCGAGACGTGAGAAAAATCAATGCTGCAATTAAAAAGCTTCAAGAAAGTTTTTGGATAAATTGTCAATAAAACTATAAAATTTTATTTAATATATATTGAAGAGAGTTGTCAACAGTTTTACAAAATATGTTTATCTGAAATTAAAAGAAAAAACCAAACTTAAATATATTGCACAGTTGCTTGTTTTTATACAAATATATTTCAAATAATCAAGATAAAAATAAATAACTGGAATTTGGTACAGGGAACTGAGTACTAAGAGGCTGGGTTTGGGACCCGTCACGTAAAATTCAGTACCAATGAAAAAGACAAGACAGCCTCGGATGAGAGACCCTCCTTCTGATGACGACCATGGCAAACGAAATAAGGACTACGACTTGAGGGCATGCACCTGGAATGTCCGGTCCCTCAATAGGAAGGTGCCGCTGCCCAGCTATTTATGTCCTCGGAAGAGTGAAGGCTGACATCACTGCCGTCTAAGAAATGCGATGGACGGGACAAGAACAGAGACGAGTAGGCCCTTGTGACATTTACTACAGTGGCCATATAAAGGAGCACAAGTTTGGTGTTGGATTCGTGGTGGGAGAGAGACTCCGTCGCCGAGTACTATCATTCACTCCGGTGAATGAACGTCTAGCCACAATCCGCATCAAAGCGAGGTTCTTCAACATAGCGCTGACTTGCGCCCACGCCCCGACGGAAGAGAAGGACGATGTGACCAAAGATGCCTTTTATGAGTGCTTGGAGCGCACTTATGAAGGCTGCCCCCGCCACGATGTCAAAATCGTGCTTGGTGACTTTAACGCCAGGGTGGGCAAAGAAGGTATATTTAGCACTACGGTCGGTAAATTCAGCCTATACGACGAAACATCCCCAAATGGGTTGAGGCTGATTGACTCCGCCGGGGCCCGAAATATGGTTATCTGTAGTACTAGATTCCAGCATAAGAAGATTCATCAAGCTACCTGGCTGTCTGCGGATCGAAAAACTACCAACCAGATCGATCATGTTGTGATAGAAGGAAGACATATCTCCAGTGTTTTAGATGTGCGTGCGCTCCGAGGTCCTAACATCGACTCGGACCACTATCTTGTTGCAGCTAAGATTCGCACCCGCCTCTGTGCAGCAAAAAACGCACGCCACCAAACACAAGGGAAGGTTCGACGTCGAGAGAGACTATCATTCACTCCGGTGAATGAACGTCTAGCCACAATCCGCATCAAAGCGAGGTTCTTCAACATATCGCTGATCTGCGCCCACGCTCCGACGGATGAGAAGGACGATGTGACCAAAGATGCCTTCTATGAGCGCTTGGAGCGCGCTTATGAGAGCTGCCCCCGCCACGATGTCAAAATCGTGCTTGGCGACTTTAACGCCAGGGTGGGCAAAGAAGGTATATTTGGCACTACGGTCGGTAAATTCAGCCTCCACGAAATATCCCCAAATGGGTTGAGGCTGATCGACTTCGCCGGGGCCCGAAATATGGTTATCTGTAGTACTAGATTCCAGCATAAGATCCATTGGTTTTCGGAAAGTGCAAAAGAACAGCTGGTACGACGAGGAGTGCCGTAGCGCAGCGGAGAGAAAACATGCTGCCTACCTCGCAACGTTACGATCGACCATAACATGTGCGGGATGGGATAGATACCGAGAGTTGAAGAGGGAAGCGAGACGCATTTGTAGACAGAAGAGGAAAGAGGCCGAAATGCGTGAGTATGAAGAGCTTGTCCAACTGGCCGACAGAGGTAATGCTCGAAAATTCTACGAAAAAATGTGGCGGCTAACAGAAGGTTTCAAGACCGGAGCATACTCTTGTATAACCCCCAGAGGTTATCTAGTGACCGATGCCCAGAGAATACTTAAATTATGGAGGGAACACTTCTCCAGCCTGCTGAATGGCAGTGAACGTACAACGCCAGGAGAAGGCGAACCCGATTCCCCAATCGATGACGATGGAGCAGACGTACCATTGCCCGATCATGAAGAAGTTCCAATAGCAATTACCCGCCTGAAGAACAACAAAGCGGCAGGGGCCGATGGATTGCCGGCCGAGCTATTCAAACACGGCGGCGAAGAACTGATAAGAAGCATGCATCAGCATCACACACCACCTCTTCGTCGATTTTAAAGCTGCTTTCGACAGCACGAAAAGGAGCTGCCTTTATGCCGCGATGTCTGAATTTAGTATCCCCGCAAAACTAATACGGCTGTGTAAGCTGACGTTGAGCAACATCAAAAGCTCCGTCAGAATCGGGAAGGACCTCTCCGAGCAGTTCGATACCAAGCGAGGTTTCAGACAAGACGATTCCCTATCGTGCGACTTTTTCAACCTGCTTTTGAAGAAAATAGTTCGAGCGGCAGAACTAAATAGAGAAGGTACCATCTTCTATAAGAGTGTACAACTGCTGGCGTATGCCGATGATATTGATATCATCGGCCTTAACACCCGCGCCGTTAGTTCTGCTTTCTCCAGACTGGACAAGGAAGCAAAAGAAATGGGTCTGGCAGTGAACGAGGGCAAGACGAAATATCTCTTGTCATCAAACAAACAGTCGTCGCACTCGCGACTTGGCACTCACGTCACTGTTGACAGTCATAACTTTGAAGTTGTAGATAATTTCGTCTATCTTGGAACCAGCGTGAACACCACCAACAATGTCAGCCTAGAAATCCAACGCAGAATAACTCTTGCCAACAGGTGTTACTTCGGACTGAATAGGCAATTGAGAAGCAAAGTCCTCTCTCGACAAACAAAAACCAAACTCTATAAGTCACTCATAATTCCCGTCCTGCTATATGGTGCAGAGTCTTGGACGATGTCAACAACGGATGAGTCGACGTTGCGAGTTTTCGAGAGAAAAATTCTGCGAAAGATTTATGGTCCTTTGCGCGTTAGCCAGGGCGAATACCGCATTCGATGGAACGATGAGCTGTACGAGATATACGAAGTACGTTCAGCGAATTAAAACACAGCGGCTACGCTGGCTAGGTCATGTTGTCCGCATGGACGAAAACACTCCAGCTCTGAAAGTATTCGACGCAGTACCCGCGGGGGGAAGCAAGGGCAGAGGAAGACCTCCACTCCGTTGGAAGGACCAAGTGGAGAAGGACCTGGCTTCGCTTGGAATATCCAATTGGCGCCACGTTGCTAAAAGAAGAAACGACTGGCGCGCTGTTGTTAACTCGGCTATAATTGCGTAAGCGGTGTCTACCCCAATTAAGAAGAAGAAAATCATTAATAGGTTTAAAAAAGTAATAAATTTAAAAAATATATGTATACTTTAATGTCACTCGTAACATACAAAAGAGTTGCCACATAATAATATATTGATATTTTATAATAATAAATATATATTTAATACAACTAATTAAATAAATATACTTTAATTTAACCAAAAAGTAATTCAACTCTTCAATACAAAACACTTTGGTCCAATGGTTTTTGGCACAATTCAACCCTGCGCACATACGTATGTACATATCTGTCTTTTATTTCACATAATTCAAAATATGTTTATTTAATGAAGCTGACTATATGTACATATAATTTAGTAGATTGAAATACACGCGGTTGCAGCATTTGACTTGATTTGGATTTCATTCGCCACAGGCGTAACCAACAGACCAAGAAGCTAATCATGTATGTATGTATATATGTACTCATATAAATAAGCGAAATGCCATATGTGAGTATGTATGTAAGAACACTTACGATACTTGATTTCGGCACGAATAGCTACATTTGCGTATTACTTTTCATATTGCGGCTTTACAGATAAGCGTATAATAAGAAAAATTACCCTCAAGGGTCCTAAGCCATTATGGCTACAAATTGAATATAGCTGCTGCTTCTGAGGGTGGAGAATAATTTTTAAATTGCTTATAGGGGTTTGTAGTAAAACAGATAAAATTATGATGTCATTTTATTGTAAGAAAAAATTTTAATAATAGAAGTATAAGTGATGAAAATCATATTGTGCAACATTTATTCAGTTAAATTTGTCAATACAAAATCATAATTCATATTTATTCAAGAGAGGATGGCAAGAGATAGTCAGTTTTCCATATTCAAAAGCAAAAATTTTTTGTGAAATCCCCAATTTTATACTCATTACGAAGGAGGTTTTCAGATACTTAGCAAAAATTACTATCGTGTTTTATCGGTAGCTTAGTCTGTTTGGGAAATATGAGTGTTTATCGATAAAATTTAATTTCTATGACTTGGGAAACACAATTAATATTACATTAAATAATGAGGTTAGTTTCAGAAGCTAGCATGAACTCGTACACAAAATTATACCAAAACTAATTACGACGCCAAATAATTAACCATTTTATTCCAATTTTTCGAGATCGAAACCAAACATATTCGGGATAATCATTACTCTACTGAGGGTCATTTATCACAAAGAATTTAATACGTTATTTGAGATGAAGCTGACAAATAATGGGTAACTTTCACTTTCTTAATGAGCTTTCTAAAACCCTTGGAGCTAACATCATTCAGGAAGTTTTGCCTCAGATAGATAATTTTCTTGAACCATTCACCACATGAATGTCAGTAAAAGTAATGAGATTTTCTTCTTTTATGCTAAATTGTGAATTACGACTTTGATAACCACCTGCTTATAAACAGTATTAAAGCCGAAACTTTAAACTGATAGTCAATAAATTACATTATTTTCACCAAAACACAACCGAGTAGATTGCAGAAATTTTTGGATTTAGCTAAAAAGTAGTCTCAGTATTGGTAAACCAATATTTTTCGAAGTCACTTGTGACTTACAGATAATTATTTACCTTACTTTTTACATGTATTTTCTAACAACGTTTTGACAATTTCAATATTTGTGCAAATTTTTATACCGATAGTACCAGATAGGTTCAAAACTGTCGACTTTTTTGTTATAGTAAAGTGTTTTTTAAATGGTAAGCAGTCTTATTGCTATGTATCGACCCTCTTTATTTTAGGCTGATGAAGACACAATTGAAGTATGTTTATGTTAGTATACTGATTTTACCCATAGAGATTTGAGAACTAATTTTGTGATGACACTTAGTTCTAGAGTAGGTATAATAAACACACGTCCATTCAGATTATTTAATGTCAACTGTCGTAAATCACCCCAAATTACTTTCAAACCCGAAATTTGTGGTGCTTTTTTCAGCAAATCACTAACAGATAAATAGTTTATTTTGAATTAAGCTCGTCTTACTACTCTCTACAGATTTATACCACCAACATTCGTTGAACTTTCGATTTGTTCTACGCATTCGTATTCCCTAAATTTTTTTACACACAACTTTCTAAATCTACTTAACTCGTGAAATTTACTATAATAAAATACATTTACTTATAGCTCATCCATTTTATCACAGCAAGACTTAATATACTATGAAAACACATCAGCTGCCCTTCAATGGTTGTCTGTTTTAAAATGAAGTATAACCAAAGACTAATTTTGGTGTAAAAAGAGTTATGTATATAATAATTTTCATTACTTTTATCATATATTATACATTTATACATTTACTCAACTTACCTCCAAACCCAAAACTTATTCCGCCCTTTTTATTGCCCGGGGTCACATGCTCATTAGTTTGGCTTATTAATTTTATGACTTTCGTTGGTATGCCCAAATAGCATGTTTTTTGAATAAGGGGAAAAGAAAATGTGGTCAAAACATGATGCAGAAATTAACCAAATATACATGCTTTGTTATACATATGTATGTACATGTTAATTGATGCATGCATAGAGGCAGCTATTGATTCCCACTGAGCATTTACCCAGCTAAGCAATTTGACATGATATGAACTCCGAAAATAAATTATTCGCATATTTTCATTAATTAAGCGTGCCCACTGTTCAAATTTTGTTGTTGTTGTTGTTGTTGATATTTGCATTGTTCGCTTCATATCTCAGTGTTGCTTTATTTAGGTCAGTAGGGGCGTATGAGTAATGCCTAATTGGCTACGAAAATACGAATAATTAATTATGATTTAATTAGGCAGCATTTAAGTTGTAAGTAATTGAAAATTTTTGTAGAAAACTGTTTTGAAATCTTCGCAGTATTAAAATGAAATCAAAGGAGGGACATGAATATCCGAAGCTAATAGATCTTAAAATAATTATATTTACTGAGTAATAATTCTTTAAATTCAATTTTTTTTTTACAGAAATGCATAAAATGAAAAGGATATCAAAAAAATTGTATTAATATAATATTTATACCGAAATTTACGAAAGGGCTGACAGAAGAATCAGGACGAGACAGAGTGCTTTAAGTACAAGTAAGATCGCTAAGAGCCACTAAGGAAAACTTTTCACTCTATCAGTCTCGAAAGGACTGCCAGACTCTTAAGGGGGTACTCCATGTGAACGTATACATTTTACCACTTTTTAGCAAATTTTTTTTATGCGACAACAAAATTCAATCATTTTAATTTTTTAATACATTTTTATTTGTATTTTGAAATGTACAAAAAAATTTTTTTTTTCGTTTTTTACATTTTTAATATATTTTTTTTTTAAATCAAAGTAGTCCCCAACAAAAAAAGTAGTCATGGTGATACTGTTCGTGTTGTCTGAAATAAAAAAATCGAATGGACTATTATTCAGTACTTCTGCGGCTATCGTCCCTACTAAATATAATCAATTTCATTAAAAAAAAATGTCGAACTTCAAAAAAAAGTCACGAAAATCTAAAAAATTTAAAAAAATATGAAAATATTTTCGAAAATAAACAATTCTGGTAGGGGCGATAACTGTAAATAAGTAGAAGAACATATGTAAATTTTAAAGCAATCGGTTGAATACTTTTTTTAGGACCATGACAGTTTCAGAAAATGATGATTCGAGAAAAATGCGTTTAGAAACGTAGGAGTTGCAGACTTGTCATGGCGCCTGGTAGACAGTCGCTTACGACACGTCGGCGACTATGAGCTGTAACTTATCAAATACTATGAATTTCGGTCTGAATTTTTCACAGCATGTTTTCAAAAGGTTTTACTGTCAAAATAAAAAAAAAAAACAAATCGATTTTTCGAAGTGATTACATGAGAATACCCCTTTAACACCTCACAATCTACTAGTATCACATGCGAGCTGGATCAGCATAAGTAATGACGAAACATGTAGCAAATGCAGAGAGCTGGCATGAGGGAACACCTCCATGCCTGTGTTCAGAACTATCAAGAATTCGTCTTAAGTATCTAGAAGCTTTGAATTTCATGGAACTAGACGAAGAATAAATCTTAGATATCAGGATTTTCTTAAAGTGTTGATGTCCTTTATGACGAATACTTCAGCTCAAGCTAAACTGCGCAACCATCTAGCATTATTAAGGATCAGTATCTAACCTCATAATTATACACAAATTTATTTATATACATATATACAAAATTTAAAAATTTGTATTTTTATTAAATTTTGAAAGCAAAATGGTCCATCCGTTGAGTCGAACTTTCAATGACTCGTTCAATCATTTCGACAGGTAACTAACGAATGCTGCTTTGCTCCAAGGCCTTGTTTACAACGCTGAACAAAATTCTCGACTCGAAAATGTCGGATCTTCTTGGAACTTTTCAAGAGCCCATAAAGTGAAGCGATGTCGCTGGGGAAGGTCGAGCGCCAAGTTATTCCATACGTCAGTCCGAGTTGCTGCGAACGACGCCTAATGGATTTTCGACGTTCTTTGTGTACACTCTCAGCAATGATCAAAATTAATATTTCAATTAAAATTCTAAATAAAATATATCAATTTAAATTTCCAGTTTTGATTTTTTCTATTTAAGTTGTAAATTTAAAAAATACAACATATAATATAATAATAAAGAGAGAATAATGTGTATGTTGAAGACAGAAAAAGCATGTTAATAATATTGAATTTTATATTTTTTGGTTTCAGTTTATTTTATTTCAACTTTTTCTACATCTTTGTTTTATTTTCTTTTGTAATTTATTTAATTTTATTTCACGTCAATTTATTTTTTTTTTATTTTTTTTTCACTTCACTTTAATGAAATTGCAGTCAGCTTTAATAGAGTAAATTTTAAATTTTACCTCTCTCGCTCTTAATTCATTTAAAATTCTCTACAGTTCCGCAAGTAAACAATTTCATTGAGCCTCATGCAAGATGTATAAGAAAATGCATTAGCAATTCAAAGTAAATACGAAATAGAGTTAAAAACAAAAACACAAAAAGATGTCAATGAGATGGGAGGCGTAGAACAAAGACGACATTTACTTGACTCATAAAGATTTCAATAACAATTGAGCAACAAATGGCTAGACAACGCTTGATAGCACACAGCCATACAATTACAAAAATAATAAATATAAAAGATAAAAGATAACAAATGTAAACAGTATGCGCAAAAACAGTAACAACAGTCATAGAAACTAACTGAGACAATTGTAGTCAAGCGACGGCATATTAAAGTCATTACAAAGGCAAAGGTCAACTGGCGGCACGAACGTTCAACATATGAAGAAGGTAGCGGGTGCGCGAAATCTAAGCAAAGGACTTTTTTACGCTTTTATTGTACATATATGCAAATTTACAGCCACGACATTGGCAAACTATCAGAAAAAAAGGCTAAGAGATGAAGGATATGCGAAAATACATTCAACTAGGAGCATGTGTGTTTACTTTTATGAAATATACTTTTATTTATAGAGAAAGTTAGATATATAATAAAAATATGAATACAAAATATAATTAAATATTTTTCACCATAAACACCAATTTTATAACAATGCTGTCATACTGCCAAGCCATAGAAAAAACTACTCCTCAACTCCATGCGTATGCGTAACAAAAATATGCTATTAATTTCAATATTCTAGATAAAACTGAATGTCCAAACTTGTAGCGTCTTTCAAATAAATTTAAGCGTCTTTATTTTTCGTACAGTACTTTATTGTTTGCTCGCTTGTCTTCTTTCGTGCTACACAAGCGTACTCCTACGTACATATTTTTGCATGCCACCCACACGCCTGCGACGCAGTGACGCCAACACCAACAGCTGAGCGGCGACTGAAATTCGATATTTTCCTTATAAAAGTGTGCAACGATTAGCATGTCAAATAACATTTAGTTTTGTGGTGTTAACAGCGAGTTAGCAGCGGAGCGAAAGTGAAAGTGAGAGCAACAGCGCGAGCAGTAGTCGCTCTTGAATTTCACCACTTATTGTGGGATATGCTATTCGAGTGAGATTGCTTAGCGACATTGAGTGATAAAAGGTCTGCATGTGTGGTCAAGGTAAGTGGTAGATATATAAAGAAACAGAAGTCGTTATCAGAGCTGTATTAAAACGGGATTTTATGGTAGAAGAAGGAATTTTGCTTAAAAATAATGTAAAAATGCTTTGCAACATTAAGATATTTTTTTTAATTTTCTTCTTCGATTTATCTCATTTTATTTATATTATTCTATTCTATTTTATTATTATTTTTTTATAATTTTATTTGTCTGCTAACTATTTATTTTCAATGTATAGAATTCTTCATTTCACCAACATTGTCGATTCAGGTTGACACCTCTCGGGAAAAGTCGAAAAAAAAGAATCTCCATAATCGAGTGGGCGTCTACAACGCAAAATTTCATCATTTCATTTCAAGGGCTAAGTTCGGATGCAACCGAACATTTTATACTCTTGCAACTTACAAAAATCAAAGTCGGGGAAATACTTTAAGCTGTAAAACCAATCATAAAGAGTAAAGTCAACCGGATGTTCGAAAATCCGGTAGGGACTAGGACAAGTTTTCGCTCAAACTTAATTATTTTAGGCACAAAGATACACTGTTATGTGTAAAACACGCTCTCTCACTTTCCTTGAGACAACTCACACAGTGTAGGGAAGTTCGAAAATCTTTATTTTAAGTATATGGGGTCTAAGGGAAGTATTGGTCCGATTCAACCCGTTTTTGACTCATAAAAAGGAAGAGGAAAGATTATCCCTTAATTTCAGTTATATATGTCACACCCTGACCGACATTTTCGATCAAAAGTCAACTATAGGCATCGGGGTAGAATCATCAGACCGTACTTCTTTCAAAATGAAGCTGATGACAACGTTACTGTCAATGGAGAGCGGTATACATATGTAGATCAATGATAACCGACTTTTTATGGCCGCAATTGGAAGTCATTGATCTTGACATCATCTGATCCCAACAAGACGGGACTATGTCCCACGCAAAACGTGCAACCACCAAATTAATGCAAGAAAAGTTTGAAGATTCGATTATTTCAAGAATGTTGATCGAAGGTCCTCCAAGAAGTCACGATTCAACACCATTGGACTACTTTTTGTACTTTAGGGTCCTAAAATTTTTATTTATTTGACGTAAGATACCTATACAATACGCGCTTGAGTCAGTTAGCTACAACCCCTAAAGTTTTTAGCGAAACTGCATTTTTCAAAGTGATCGTCCGTTGGTACCCGAAGACTATCGAATAATTGTTTACAAATATTTGTTAACAATTTGCTATACAATTTTTGAACTACTTTTTACAACTTTCAAAAAAAATGCATATTTTTAAGAAAAACATATGCCATATACATATATTGTACAAAGTATTTCCCGCCTGAAGCTGTAACATTTCTCATCTTTCTGGCAATTTGTTGGATCCATCCGAAAAGAATACCTTGCTCTGATGTGAACCGTATTCCACTGAGGACATCAGCATTGACCAGAACATGTTGTAGTCCGAAGAGACAAAGTCTCAAAATTTTGAGGCAAAACTTCCCAGCCGTTGATCTGGCAAAATGAGGCCGATCGTATTGATGACGGATGTCTAGTAGTATTTTCGACAATCACACACATCAATTTGAAGAGTTGTTGTGACAGCGTTTCCAGATTTTAGGAACTCATAAAACAGCACACTCTTTGATCCTGCTACACACAAAGCATCACCTTGGCGTCAGGATATTTGGCTTTGCCGTTGATTTGGCTGGTTGGCCAGGTCCCATATATGACGTTTTGTGTGTAAGGTTTTCGTTATGTATCAATTTTTCATCCCCAGGTACTAATCGATGCAAAATCAAGTTCTTTTTGTAACGTTCAAGCAACTTAAAAAATTGTTTTTCAACGTCTCTTGGCTTCAATTAAATTTCCATGTTGAAACGTTTTGAAATAACTGCTTGAATTGAAGATTATGCGAGCTCTTCTTATGTTGGGCAAAAACCTTAATCAATCAGTGCTCCTCGTCTTCATTTTTTTTATCGCTTAGGACTTTGTTTGTCTTCCAACCCCAAATCAATACTTTTAAATCGTGCAAACCACTTCTGGCACGTTCACTAGTATAAATTCACCATAAGTTTCAACCAAAATTCGATGACTTTCTGCTGAGGTTTTCTTCATATGAATGTAATAAAGAAGAACTTCCCGCAAAATAGCTTTTCAAGCGCAAAATTGTACCTATGTATTTGAGTTATGTTTACGCTTCAAATTGTGCCCAAAAATAAGGTGACATTGTATTTATTTTGAAAATTCTTTACTTAGTCTTCCATATCAATTTCATCCCCTTCAAAGTAATTCCCTCCCGATGCAGCACTTATGCCAACGGATTTTCCGTCTTGGCTGCGGCTTGAATCTCTTCTATCGTATAAAAACGGTGTCCCCGGAGCGGTCTTTTGAGCTTGGTGAACAGCCAGAAGTCGCACGGCGCCAGATCAGGTGAATACGGTGGTTGCGGAACGATATGGGTTGAGTTTTTGGCGAAATGATCACGAATTACGAGGGCAGTATGGGATGCTGCATTACCGTGGTGTAAAAACCAAGAATTGTCTTTCCACAATTCCGGCCTTTTTAGGCGGATAGCGTTACGCAAACGAAGCATAATGTTCAAATAATATTCCTTGTTGACTGTTTGACCGGTTGGAAAGAATTCATAATGCACAACACCACGATAATCGAAGAAAACAGTCAACATGACCTTGATTTTTGAGCGACTTTGGCGCGATTTTTTTGGTCTCGGCTCTCTTTTGGCACGATATTCGCTCGATTGATCGGTTGTTTCGGAGTCGTAAGCATAGATCCAAGTCTCAACGCCAGTTATAATGCGTTTCATGACACCCTGGTAGTCGGAAAGCATCATTTCACACACTTCAACGCGACGCCTTTTTTCCAAAAAATTCAATGTTTTCGGTACCAGTCGAGATTTGACGCGCCTGAGGCACAAAACATCCTTCAAAATGGTATTGGCTGAGCCTTTCGATATGCCAACTTCATCAGGTCTCTAATTGTTAATCGACGGTTTTTCAACACCAAATCTTTGATTTGTTGAACGTGAGCTTCGTCGGTTAAGGTTGATGGTCGCCCTGGACGCTCTTCGTCTTCGACACGTTCACGGCCGGCTTGGAACTCACTATACCACTTGTAAACATTTTTTAGACATAGCCGAATCACCAATGGCTTTCTGCACCATCCTCAACGTATCCGCAGCAGAAAATTGATTCCGTAAACAAAATTTAATGCAAATTCTTTGCTCAACAAATTTCGACATCGCAAAAAACGAAAAACTCACTTTTAACAGCTCACAAAACGACACGTATCTCAAACACTAATGAATATTATGACATCAAATTTGACATAAATGTGACCGACAGTACTACCAACCTAAAAGAAAATAATTCTCCAAATCCTTCGACGCGGGCAGTTTAAATTCAAATGTCCTTATTTTTCGGGCACAGCACAATGGCAGTAGCTTTCCTACGCATGTTCGCAATATTGAAACAATGGATTAAAAATGAAATTACGTCAATATTAACCCAATATTTTGTCATAAATATTTTGAAGTTACTACATACGTATATTCCTAACTTTCAATTGTCTTACTTGCAATATGTTGAGTATTTAGTAAGCAATATTATCAAACTCTTTTACAATAAGACGTTGGAAAATTTTGTTTTTTTACAAAGTAACACAAAGTAAGTAAAGCGCTATAAACTTAGTTACACATTAGAGTTCGTTGCAGCTTTCCCACACAAAAACGCGCACGCATACAAAATTCGACAAAACGAAACCAAGCTAAAAGCACAAATCACCAAAGGAAACGATTTTTTTTTTTATAAAATTCATAGAAAATGTAATACACTTCAGAGTAAAGCGCAATAACTGTAATCTCGACGAAGGAAAATGCAGTCGGAACTTAGTGAATGCACACAGGCAAACATGCATGCACATACATATATACAAGTGTATACATCAGCATACAGTAAATGTCAAGCAAAGCCCGCACAAATCCTTCATTGGTTTCGCTTTCTCTTTAGTTGTTTTTGTAAGAAAAAACGTAATCTTAGAGGTTACACAATAATTTTATAAATCTATACAAAGCGCTGGCACACACGTACACGGCTTTAAAATTAAGCAGCAGTGGCAACTCATGCATACAAACTCACGCACAAATAAGCGGCTTCCTTCCGCTTGCAGGCACTTCACTCTAAACAAAACAGAGCAGCATTGCAAATTTGAGCTCCCTTCGCTCTCTCCCTCACTCTGGGGCATGGAAACAAAGCAACGGAAGTTGGCTGTGACACAGCAATAAAAGCAACACTGTCGTAAATGTAGCGGAGACGCCGCCGACGGCGCATACAAATAAATAGGTTTATTGTGCAATTGCATTTTTGAGCTCCTAAAAGTATGCTTTTCTGTGAAAAAGCATGCATTTGATACCTAAGAAAACGCATACATTGCTGCAAAGCTGGCGGCCGACCCGCCTCGAGGTCTGGCTGGCAGACTGCTGACACGCTAAGCCGCATTTGCGAGTGTTGGGCCCGCCGCGCCGTATTGCTTGCAGCGTTTTGTGGCTTTTACTTCGACTTGCACATACTTTGCGCGCAAGTTAAGTTCTTTGTATGTGTATGTATGTAAGTGTGAATATATATGTGTGTGTCTATGGCTTTGTGCATACGTTTATCGTGCACTCATGCTTGCGTATGAGATTGCTCTCAAGCACTTTCCGTTTGCTTCTACTGCTTTGTTGCTACACTTTTGTTGCATACTTTTGCGCTGCACGCAGTCTCGTCGCTCTGCATTATTTTTATGACTCAGCATTGGGGTTGCAACCCTTGCAACTGTTGCTTAATACAATTTGTCTGTACGTTTTTTATACATACTTATGTAAATTGTAAATGCTTATTAAAAGAATGGGGGGAAATGTCAAAAATATTACTGATATAACGAACAATGTCTTCGTTTATGCAAAAAATGGCGTTGCAAACAAGGATGAAATTTGGGAATGGGAGTACTTCTTTTTATTTGCCGCAATTTGTATTGTTATATGTTTGCGCTTAGAAGTATGCTATATTTTGTAATACGCATTTGAACAACCACTCAGCCATTGAGAGCTAATGGATAGTATGATGAATTTCTTTTGCCTTTTGGTTATAGAGCGAGCAAATTGACGAGTTAAAGCTTAAGGTTTCTGTGAAATTATTTAAAGTTATTGAAGCACAAAAGTATGCAATATACTTGTAGCTCTGTCTAAAATGACCTTTTGAATAAAGCGTTTCTTCGTCAAAAAATATGTTTTTTTAACATCGACGTGAGTACATTTTATTCAGTTCACTTAAATAAAAATTATATGATGTGCTTGTCGGATTTTAGAAAATCATTTGGAAAATTTAAAATATATGTTGAGCGGATTTCGTTCGCGACCTCTAGGCAAACATTTGTATCCGAATCATAGCCATAGCGCCCGATATACTTGAGGAGATAATGGAAGGTAATAAAAAAGGCAGAAAAAAGCTAATTTAATAAGGGCAGTCACGTGACACCGATTTAGTGTACAAAAAACAACATCCCATAAATAAAAAACGGCTCTTACTATATTTTTTAAAGTAAGTTAATTATACATTTCTTTATTGGCGTAGGCACCGATTTAGCGGTTATAGTCGAGTTTACAACAACGCGTCAGTCGCTCTTCCTTTTCGCTGTTTGGAGCCAATTGAAGATTTCAAGTGTAGCCAGGTCCTTCTCCGCTTCTTTCGATCGGAGTAGACGTCTTCCTCCTCCTCTGCTTCCCCCGGCGGGTATTGCGTCAAATACCTTCAGAACTGGAGTGTTTTCGTCCATATGCACGACATGACTTAGCCAGCGCAACCGCTGTCTCTAAATTCGCCGAATTATGTCAATGTCTTCGTATATCTCGTGCAGCTCATCGTTCTATTGACTACGATATTCAGCGTTGCCAATGTGCAAAGTACCATAAATCTTCCGCAGAACCTTTCTCTCGAAAACTCGTAACGTCGACTCATCAAAAGTTGTCATCGTCAATGCCTACCATATTGCAGGACGGGAATGATGAGTGACTTGTATAGTTTAGGTCTTTGTTCGTCAAGAGAGGACTTTACTTCCCAATTGCCTATTCAGTCCAAAGTAGCACCTGTTGGCCAGAGTTATTCTGCGTTGGATTTCAATACTGCCGTGTTTTTTTGGTATTAATGCTGGTTCCAAGGAAAACAAAATTATCTACGACTTCGTAGTTATGACTGTTAACAGTGACATGGGAGTCAAGTCGCGAGTGCGACGACTATTTGTTTCATGGCAGAAGATATAGACGACACTGCTTATCGTATCAGCCTTGTCCGAAAACCAATGGTTTCGGTTGCAGCTGTAAATAAGGAGTTTGAAATGCCGTCCCACAGTTCATTTATAACGAGTCGCTGGTAAGTACTCTCAGAGAACACGAGTGCAAGTCGAGTTGAAAATCGTTTGGCTGACTGAAGACGTGTCTTCCGTCTAGTTTTCCTATACTAGAATCTAGTACTACATACATATAACCACATTTCGGCCCCCCGCGAAGTCGATCAGCTTTAACCCATTTGGGAAGTTTTCGTCATGAAGGCTGAATTAACCAACTGCTGTGCCAAAGATACCTTCCTTGCCCACCCTGGTGTTAAAGTCGCCAAGCACGATTTTCCTTCCTTCCGTCGCGGCGTGGCCGCAAATCAGCGATATATTGAAGAACTTCGCTTTGATGCGAATTGTGACTAGACGTTCATCCACGAGGGTGAATGCCAGGACTCGGCGAAAGGTCTCTCTTCCACTACGAATCCCATACCGAATTAGCGGTCCTTTATGTGGCTTCTGTAGTAAATACCACAAGGACCTACTTGTCTTACCGACGGCGGTGATGTCAGCCTCAACTCTTACGAGGACATCCACCAGCTGGGCAGCCGCACCGTCCCCATTAACGGACCGGACATTCCAGGTGCTTAAATCGTAATTCTTAATGTGTCTGCAGTGGTCGTCATTATAAGGGGATCTCTAATCTTTCCTTTTCATTTGGGGCGTTTTTTACGTGGCGGGTCCCAAACCACAACTCTGGGGAGAAGTATGAACGTTTTGCCCTCTTACTTTATCTCGTCTTCAAACGAACGTTCTTTGGCTACCCAGTGGATACTTGGTCTGCTTAAGCCATAGTCTGGCCACTTCCAAGTGAATGGCGCTCAGAGAACTTTCTCCACTTGCGTGAACTTCTCCGCATGACATTTATCTCGGTATTCTACTTGTCACGATTGTTTCACGTCTCTAATTGTCAGAATCGTAATTTAGTGTGTGGTAGTAGTATAGAAGTATACTGTATAGTAGTATACTGTATCTGCCAGAATACCAAAATGAGACTCCTGACTAACAGAGTCACTAAATTACGATTGTGATAATTAGAGACGTGAGACAATCGTGACAAGCAGAATACCGATATTAATAATAGAAAAAGAGTAACAAAAGTGTGGTCTCAAATTGCAGCGACTCTTCACCTTTAATCTGTACTTGCAACAAACACATATTGCAGAACACAAAAATTTTTATTTCGAAATCTTTTTTTAATTTATTTATTGCCCAAGTTTTTATGGAAATATGAACCGCTTATGATATGAATTATACATACAACAATGCTCATAAAAACGATATGTGAAATTGCAAAACTTTTTAATCTCAAAAACTGTATTGCTTGCAACTTTTTTGTTTCAACCACCATCTTGTTGCAACATATTGCTCAAAAAGCACAGCAGCACTTTTGAAATAAAACGGGATGATTTTTATATTGAAACTACAAATAAAAGTGGCCAACAGCTGAGCCAAAGTTTCAAAGTTAAGTGCACAACTCGGCTATGCATTTACAAATGTCAACGCTGACACAATTCACTTAAGTGCATTTTTTATCATAAAAGCAATTTACACAGACGCATACTTTAGTAATAGTGTACAAACAAAATTAATTTTTTTTGTATTTCATTTAAACTGAGCATATTTTCAGGCAACCTGGGCACGCTTTAATTTTAAAATTTGGCACATTTTCATTTCATTTTATATACAGTTTAATATGCTTTAATAATAAGGCAATTAATTTCAAGCGGCGTCGCATATATTTGCGGTTTGACTGTTTCACCTTCACCATAACCACAAATGCGCCGACGAATATGCTAATGGCTTGCGAACGATTTATGCTAAATGAACTAGCTTTATACGATGCTACAAAGTTGCTTTAATTACTGGCTACTTTTTTGTTAATTAATAATAATTACACTTTTTTATGGTTTCGAATTTTTTTACGAGTTCCAGCTCGTTGATGCGCACAGTGACAGTAACTGACAGTTTATTATCAGTACTGGAAAAAGACTAAAGTCTAATTTAATATTTTTAAATTTCGCTCCGAAAAAATCCAATCAACAACCTATTAAAGCGTTCAGAGGAAAATGTAACGGTTTTTTTGCGAACTTAATTGCTTGGTAAATTATGCAATCATTTGAGAGCAAAGTTGAAATTAATAGTTTGAATTTTTTCAATCGCTTATTTAGTATGCATATTAGCTTACTTCCTTGACTCTATCATTCTTCATTCGTCAAATCTTGAAAGCTTTCGAATTGGTTGTTCATCTCATTTAAGTTTTTCATTCAATGCAGTTAAATAACAGAAATCAAAATTTTCAGTTCCTTTCGACCATTTTTACTAACTGGACGAAGGAGTATAGACTTGAGCTTAATATTGAAGTCGATGGTGTAAAAATTCCGACTGTAAATAATCCTAAGATTTTAGGTGTAACTTTCGATAGTCTAAGCTCCTTCACTCCCCATACGACCGCGATTATTGCCAAGGTACAGAGCCGCAACAAAATCTTCAAGTCGTTAGCCGGCAGCACATGAGGAAAAGACAAAGAAAGCGGGCCGGTCCTCAACTACGCAACACCCATATGGTCGCCTGTATGCAGTGGTACGCAGCTGAGGAAACTCCAGACCTGCCAGAATACTGCACTCCGGACCACGACGGGATGCCTTTTGATGTCTCCTATCAAACATCTACACAGAGAGGCGCTTACGCTCCCAGTTAAGGAGCATAATAAACTCCGCTACAAGCAGTTCCTGCTGGGATGTTTTCGCAGAAATCATCCTTGCAGTCATCTGCTTGGAGCGGAACCACATCCTAGGAGCATCAAAGGGTCCTTCCTTGACTACGTCGACGACGTCGTACAGTACGCCGACCGGACTTCGGACGCAACTGACTTCCGACAGGTACTGACCGCCATTCACAGTGGAGCCATTAACACCTTCACCGACTCCCTTCCCGTGAATGGCGTTCTTGGAGTCAAACCACCACCCATCGCAGACGAAGAGCTCGAGTTGCCACGAGAAACGCGAGTGACCATAGCGCAGCTTCGTTCTGAATACTGTAGCAAGTTAACCTCCTACCTATCCAGAATCGACCCAGACATACCCAACGTATGTCCTGCACGCAACGAGTCTCCGCGTGACACTGACCACCTCTTTGGATGCCCTACCAACGCCACTCATCTAACACCCCTTTCCCTTTGGTCCAACCCCGTCGAAACAGCACGTTTCCTGAGCCTCCCGTTAGATGACGTCGATGACAACATAGATAACCCTTACCATCCTAACGGGGACCGTTAAAACAACAACAACAACAGAGGACTTTTCAGAGAGGGTCCCACACTAAACACCGTTTCGAAAGAGATCGCGTTATAAGCCGAAACCTAATTTACAAAAGAGAGTTAAATAATAAAAAAAAGAGATGTTATTGGTATTGGTACTCTACTTGGAACATACTGCGAACACACTATTGGAAATATGGAAGATACAAATGTCAAGTACTGTTATTAAACTCTCGCAACAAAGTTGCTAAGGAGAGTATTATAGTTTTGTTCACATAACGGTTGTTTGTAAGTCCTAAAACTAAAAGAGTTAGATATAGGGTTATGTATACCAAAGTGATCAGGGTGACGAGTAGAGTTGAAATCCGGATGTCTGTCTGTCCGCCGTCCGTCTGTCCGTCCGTCCGTCCGTGCAAGCTGTAACTTGAGTAAAAATTGAGATATTATGATGAAACTTGGTACATGTATTTCTTGGCTCCATAAGAAGGTTAGGTTCGAAGATGGGCAAAATGGGCCAACTGCCACGCCCACAAAACGGCGAAAACCGAAAACCTATAAAGTGTCATAACTAAGCCATAAATAAAGATATTAAAGTGAAATTTGGCACAAAAGATCGCATTAGGGAGGGGCATATTTGGACGTAATTTTTTTGGAAAAGTGGGCGTGGCCCCGCCCCCTTCTAAGTTTTTTGTACATATCTCGGAAACTACTATAGCTCTGTCAACCAAACGTTATAGAGTCGTTTCCTTCAGGCATTTCCATATACAGTTCAAAAATGGAAGAAATCGGATAATAGCCACGCCCACCTCCCACATAAAGCTTATGTTGAAAATAACTAAAAGTGCGTTAACCGACTAACAAAAAACGTCAGAAACACTAAATTTTATGGAAGAAATGGCAGAAGGAAGCTGCACCCAGGCTTTTTTTTTTAAATTGAAAATGGGCGTGGCGTCGCCCACCTATGGACCAAAAACCATACCTCAGGAACTACTCTACCGATTTCAATTCGGTAAATAATATTTTCTTACCACCATGATGACATGTACGAAATATGGGTGAAATCGGTTCACAACCACGCCTTCTTCCAATATAACGCTATTTTGAATTCCATCTGATGCCTTCTCTGTATAATATATAGTACATTAGGAACCAATGATGATAGCGGAATAAAACTTTACAAAAATACGGTATTTGAAAATTATGTAAATGACGGATAATGAAATCTCGATTATTACTTTATCATGCGAAAGTATAAAATGTTCGATGACACCCGAACTTAGCTCTTCCTTACTTGTTATTATTAATATCACGTTTCATCTTCTCTGTCAAATCATTTCGATGAAGATGTTCGATATGCTTTTTATAGGCATCCAAATGCTCTGTGTCGGATCTGCGATAGGGCTGGGCATTCACAGAGAAAGTGGAAAATTGTTTCCCCCCTCTAGCCTCGGCAGATGTAGTTGTAGGGCATTCCCATTTTGGACGCAAGTTCTCCAAATGACCAGTGCACAGTTATAGTAGCATTTAGTCTGTATATACTTTTCCTCGACCTATTTTATAAGTCGCTAGTTCTTTTCTTGTCGTATGTTGGCCATAACTGTTTAGTTATATTGCATTTTGTTATATTTTGAACTCTCTCTCTTGATCGACCCTAGCGGACTTGGTATTAGCTCTGCTTTAGCAAAGCTTCTGCCTTTGCCAACTCGACTGCTTTTTCGTTAACGGAAATGTTGCTATGACCAGGAACCCAGATCAAGTCTACGTGGAGTTGGTCTTTTAGTGAGTTCAGTGCTTTCTTGCAGTTAAGGACTATGCTGGAATTAGTCATGGGCAACGACAAGGCCAGGAGAGCCGCCGTATATATTGCTGCTTTATGTATCCTCTCGTAACTATTCAATAGAGCTTCAAATGCCTTCTTTATGCCCAGTACTTCCGCTGGGAAGATGACAGCTGAATTCGGTAGACGGATAAAGAGAGAAATTCCCAGATCATCGGAATATACTCCCGTACCTACTCCGCGGTCCATTTTGGAACTGCCGGTATAGACTGAGATGCTATCTTCCTCCCCTATTATGCCCCTACTCCATACTCGTCTAGAGGGTATCCTCACCTGGAAGTGTGTCAATTGAAATCCAACATTGGGGGAATGTAGTCTGATATATTAACATAGAGCTGGTTTAGGATATCACTATGTACATAGTTCTTCTGATTCCAACCACCCAATTCTTTTATTCTTATTGCAGAACATGCTGCTAGTTTGTGTATAGAGATGTCTGTAGGTAGTTGATGCAGGACCACATTAAGCGCGTCAGTCGGACATGGCTTGATTGCACCAGTAACACCTGCACACACAGCTCTTTGTATTCCATTTAATTTTCTGATGTTGCATTGTTTCTTCAGCGCTGGCCACTACCAGTCCTCCATATATAAGTATAGATCTTATGACAGCCATATACATCCACATGATTATACTAGTTTCAAAGCCCCAATTTTTGCGGACGATTCTCTTGCAAGTGTAGTGAGCCATATAATCTCTATTTATTCTTTTTTCTATATATTTTTTTTCTAGGACAGGTTGGTGTCAATCTCCAGTTACAAATATTTAGCTGAGGGCGATAGAGAGAGTGTTGTACCGTTTAGTGCGGGAAGTTGAAACTGGGGGATATTGGTTTTGCTTGTGAATAGCATCATTTCTGTTTTATTAGGCCCATAGGTATAACCTGCGTAGTGCTCTTTCCATAATCTCACTGACTGTTGAAAGAAACATGCCTGATACCAACAATTCTACATTGTCTACGTATGTTACTGCTTTCACCCCACCACCGTTTAGTTGGAGTAGTATTTCGTATAACGCTACAAACCACAGAAGCGGGGAGAAGACCCCTTCCTGAGAAGTCCCTCTACTTACGTGACTTGTTTGTGTTGCAGCGCCGTTTGCTGCTATAATCTTCCTATTCTTAAGCATCGATTGTATCCACCTGCACACCGTGTCGTCTAAGACGCCATATGTCAGAGAATTAATGATCGTGCTTACTTCTATATTATTTAAAAGCTAACGCTATATCAAGAAATGCAGCCATGGTATATTGTTTGTATTGTAGTGCTTTTCAGTTTCGGTTTATCGGACTTTTATGTATGCATGTTAGGATTTCGATTACGATTGTTCTAATATGTAAGTCCATTAGTCTTCCAGTACCTTCAGTATAAAGGATGTGAGGCTTATAGGTCTAAA
Organism: Bactrocera tryoni; assembly: GCF_016617805.1. Classification (NCBI taxonomy): domain Eukaryota; kingdom Metazoa; phylum Arthropoda; class Insecta; order Diptera; family Tephritidae; genus Bactrocera; species Bactrocera tryoni. The sequence goes on along the minus strand of NC_052503.1, from coordinate 62,196,634 downwards.
ATCCTTGGCATTATCGTGTGTTCTTCTGCCGGGTTTTGACAGGAACACCACTTTTATTCTTTTCCAACTTCTCGGGATGTAAGACAATTGAATGCTTGCTTTGTATATATTTTCAAGCCTTTGGACCATTGATTCTTCCAGCTTTTACAACATTATTGGCATAATCCCGTCTGGACCTGCCGCTTTAAATGGAGAGAAACTATTTATGGCTTATTTATTTTTCCTTTTGTCTACTATCAGACCTAGGTAGTCAACTGTGTTTGCCAGTGGTTCTGGTTGAACCTCTGTTGTCGCCATTTGCTGACTCCCAGGGAAATGCGTTTTAATAAGTACCTCCAGAGCTTTTTTTCTGCAGAGGAGTTCCAAGCTTTTCCTTCCGCCTTAATGTAGGAAATATTGGTGTGTTCTTTAGATAGCATTTACTCAGCCTTGCAGATTTTCTGCAACTTTCTATCGATGTGCAGAAAGATCGCCATGAGTCCGTTTTAGCTTTCTTGACTGCTTTTTCCACAACGAGACTGTCTGTGTCTGTTGATAACGTGAGGTCCAGTACTTCCTCCCAACCCGGAAACCTTTCAGAGCTTGGAAAAATAAAAGTCTTAAATTGCAATTTTTATTGGAGACACCCCATAAAATGTGCCTTGCGTTGGCATTACACCCTATTTGGACATCTTCCCTTTTGTTGTTCTCGATGGGTTCAATGAGTGGTGCCGGTGGTATGTCCATGTCAAGACTCATGTAGACTGAGACCAAGAAGAAATTGCTCTGCTTTTGCTCCACCTTTACCACCGTGACATCTACAGTGCTGTAATTAGGACAAAGGAATGCATTTATACCTTTATTAATAAGAATACATGCCCTTGATTTACCTTCGTTACAAGTGTAAAAAATGTTACAGTTAATGCAGGTGGGTACCTTTTAAAAAAATGTGAACCTGCCGAGAATTGTCTAGTTAAGTTGATAAGATAACACCTAAAAGGGATTTAGGAAAGTTTTACAATTTAAAATAATATTAACACAGGGCTACCAAATGTTAAAAAAAAATTACTTCTATGAAATTTTATAATGACTTAATTATTACAAAATGATATTAAATAAAAAGATAATATAGATATTTTGAATGTGGTTGCCACTTGTTTATAAAAACTGCTCAAAGAAAATGTATGATAAAATAATTACAACAATACAGATATTGAATCAAAAATATTACACTTAAACAATTTTTTATAGACTTGCCACCTGCTTAAACTTTCAAATTCATTAATTAGACAAAACTTAGGCAAATTCGCCACACAACTTTGGGTGTCAAAACTCACGAGTCCTGCCAATAACTCCAGAGCTTTGCTAAAGCGAGCTTCAGCCTGGCTTTTATTGTTTGCCCTTAACAAACAGTTATTCCACTTTTCTTTTGACAATTCAAATGCTTAGATGACATGAGTTGTTACTTTAATTTTATCAACACACCGTATTCTGTAGTACAGTATTATTGCTGGAAAATTCTCCTCAGTGTTGAGTAACAGAATAATAACCTAGTCGTCGGATTAATCGACTCCTACGAGCTTTTTACTGCTATGACGGTGTTGCACCATTGCCACCCACGAAATTTATGTAAGGCTTCAGTCTCCACCTATCTACTAAAAACAGCATTATTATATAATAATTTTAAATATCCTATTTTACTGCACTTTTATGCTTCCTCTCCTCTAGCCTCCACTAAATTGTACACCCCAAAATTACAATTCTGACTCCAACGCTAATGATCGTCACGTAGATGAAACTGCCATCAAAATGCTATTAGAGCAACTATGCATAGCTGAAGAGCGGCGTCATCACTCGCTCGTTTTCATTTTAAACTCGCGCAAAGTTTACAATCAACAGATTGTCGTCGGACATTATCCGAGCAACACACCACAAACGCAGCCGCAGCACCCCAAGCGTGGCTACGGACACTGCGGCGTTGTTGGTGGAAAGGCGACTAGGGAATTCGAATACATATATTTATATATGTATATTGGCCTACGGCGTGCTTTCTTAACAAGTCACAACTTTCATGTCGATTTAGAGCGTTTATTGCATTTATTGCTGTATAAATGTTCACAACTCGTTGTTCTTTGTGGCGCTGTCCGAGTGAGTATGTTGTAAATTAAAAGGTTTATGCCTGTCGTTGTTGTGTTTAAGAGTGTTTAAGGGGCTTGTTGAGCATACAAATTAGTTGCAAATTTTAATATAATTTTATTGCCTTTTTGAGCTTATTTTTCTAAAATTTTCTTGTTAATATTCTCATATTTTGTCAAAGATTCTATTTATACCGAAATTCGCATAAATTAACACCTAAATAGATTATGCATAATTATCTAAAAGTTGGCACTTTTAGACGTTCAAGCGCACACACAACTTCTATCAACTAAAAATTGTTAACAAATATAATAAGACATGATCTTATGAACAGCGGCAATTAACTAATCCAAGAAAATTAGGAGGACAAAATAAATACTTAAATTGCCAGAGATGAAAGAATGAAATATGTTTAGCCTAAAAATTTACTTTTTTGAATAAAATATGTGGAGACACTTCAAAGAAATTTAAAAAAAAGCACCTTAAACCAATTATAAAGACAATTTTACAATGCAATTATTTTAAATTAGAGTTCGTGAATTATGTAAATCAATGATGAACTTTATTTAGGCTTAAGTTATTAAGTTAAATAAGTTTAAGTTTTATTTAAAAAGCTTTAAAGGTATGTATTGATAGTTTGATGTTCTTCATCATGACCTGCAAACTTGTGGTCTATTGATAAAAAACAATTGTTGCAGCTACTTTGCGATATCATAGGTGAGCAACAATCACCTTTTTCTACCGCTCTTTCGCACTTTCAGAAGTTTTTTTTTATAGTAGGGGAGCCGAAGTGCGGAACTTTAATCCTCTAAACCTAACCTACTCCCAACTCAGGACTCTCCCACGGAAACCCCGGCTAGGTATAACTTCGTAGGAGGGACAAGACATTTAAGTCTCCTTTATTGCGCGGACTGACGGACGCCTAGTCTGTTGAAAAGTTCTCAGGTTGGTCATTATGAACGCTGACGCTTCGCTGACGCTTCGCTGACAGCTTTCCATTTATCAGTCGACTGACACATTAATGTCGTTAAATTATCGACCGTAAAACTACCACTGGAACTACTAACTGGAGGATGGAGTCATGTGTAGAAGTTCACGCAAGTGAGGAAAGTTCTCTGATCGCCATTCACTTGGGAGTGGCCAGAAACGATTCTTTTACACATGGCTCAAGCAGCTCACTACTTCCGGTCTTTGACCAAGTATCCTCTGGGTAGCCTAAGAACATCCGTTCGAAGGCGAGCTAAAGTGAGAAGGCGAAATATCTCCTACAGAGGGTTGAGCGCTGGGTTTGGGACCCGCCACGTAAAAAATGCCCCCAATGAAAAGATATCAACTGCCTCGGATGAGAGACCCCCCTTTTGATGACGACCATGGCAAACGAAATAAGGACTACGATTTGAGGGCATGCACCTGGAATGTCTGGACCCTTAATTGGGAAGGTGCCGCTCCCCAGCTGGTTGATGTCCTCGCGAAAATAAAGGCTGACATCACCGCCGTCGATGCGATGGACGGGACAAGGACAGAGACGAGCAGGTCCTTGTGACATTTACTACAGATGCCATATAAAGGAGCGCAAGTTTGGTGTTGGATTCGTGGTGGGAGAGAGACTCCGTCGCCGAGTACTATCATTCACTCCGGTGAATGAACGTCTAGCCACAAACCGCATCAAAGCGAGGTTCTTCAACATATCGCTGATTTGCACCCACGCCCCGACGGAAGAGAAGGACGAGGTGACCAAAGATGACTTCTATGAGCGCTTGGAACGCGCTTATGAGAGCTGCCCCCGCCGCGATGTCATAATCGTGGCTGCCTACCTCGCAACGTTACGATCGACCACAACACGTGCGGGATGGGATAGAAAGAGAAGCGAGACGCATTTGTAGACAGAGAAAGAAAGAGGCTGAAATGCGTGAGTACGAAGAGCTTCTCAGCCTGTTGAATGGCAGTGAACGCACAACGCCAGGAGAAGGCGAACCCGATTCCCCAATAGATGACGATGGAGCATACATTCCATTACCCGACCATGAAGAAGTTCGAATAGCAATTACCGGCCTGAAGAACAACAAAGCGGCAGGGGCCGATGGATTGCCGGCCGAGCTATTCAAACACGGCGGAGAAGAATTGATAAGGAGCATGCATCAGCTTCTTTGTAGAATATGGTCGGACGAAAGCATGCCCAACGATTGGAATTTAAGTGCGCTATGCCCAATCCATAAAAAAAGAGATCCCATAATCTGCGCCAACTACCGTGGGATTAGCATCCTCAACATCGCATATAAGGTTCTATCGAGCGTATTGTGTGAAAGATTAAAGCCCAGCGTCAACAAACTGATTGGGCCTTATTAGTGTGGCTTTAGACCTGGAAAATCAACAACCGACCAGATATTCATGAAAGAAGAATCGACACACACCACCTCTTCGTCGATTTCAAAGCTGCTTTCGACAGCACCACGAAAAGGAGCTGCCTTTGTGCCGCGATGTCTGAATTTGGTATCCCCGCAAAACTAATATGGCTGTGTAAACTGACGTTGAGTAACACCAAAAGCTCCGTGAGGATCGGGAAGGACCTCTCCGAGCCGTTCGATACCAAACGAGGTTTCAGACAAGGCGACTCCCTATCTCGCGACTTCTTCAACCTGCTTCTGGAGAAAATAGTTCGAGGTGCAGAACTAAACAGAGAAGGTACCATCTTCTATAAGAGTGTACAGCTGCTGGCGTATGCCGATGATATTGATATCATCGGCCTCAACACCCGCGCCGTTAGTTCTGCTTTCTGCAGGCTGGACAAGGAAGCACAAAAAATGGGTCTGGTAGTGAACGAGGCAAAACGAAATATCTCCTGTCATCAAACAAACAGTCGTCGCACTCGCGACTTGGCTCTCACGTCACTGTTGACAGTCATAACTTTGAGTTATAGATAATTTCGTCTATTTAGGAACCAGCATTAACACCACCAACAATGGCAGCCAGGAAATCCAACGCAGGATTGCTCTTGCCAACAGGTGCTACTTCGGACTGAGTAGGCAATTGAAAAGTAAAGTCTTCTCTCGACGAACAAAAGCTAAACTCTATATGTCGCTCATAATTCCCGTCTTGCTGTATGGTGCAGAGGCCTGGACGATGGCAACAACTGATGAGTCGACGTTACGAGTTTTCGAGAGAAAAATTCTGCGAAAGATTTATGGTCCTTTGCGCATTGGCCATGGCCAGTATCGCATTCGATGGAACGATGAGCTGTACGAGATATACGACGACATTGACATAGTTCAGCGAATTAAAAGACAGCGGCTACGCTGGCTAGGTCATGTTGTCCGGATGGATGGAAACACTCCAGCTCTGAAAGTATTCGACGCAGTACCCGCCGGGGGAAGCAGAGGAAGAGGAAGACCTCCACTCCGTTGGATCGACCAAGTGGAGAAGGACCTGACTTCGCTTGGAATATCCAATTGGCGCCACGTAGCGAAAAGAAGAAACGACTGGCGCGCAGTTGTTAACTCGGCTATAATCGCGTAAGCGGTGTCTACGCCAATTAAGAAGAAGAAGAAGAAAACTACCACCGAGTGTGGTTTTTAGTTTTTCCCTTGTATTTGAAAATCTAGGGCAATAAAATAAAACATGTTCAGAGTCTTCTATATGCTCTGTACACGTCGGACAGTTCGGACTAATGTCATTGTGGAATATCTGAAAAGGTAGCTTCTAAAGCATCTATGTCCACTAAGTATTTGGGTCAGATGGAAATCTAAGTGCCCATGTCGTCTGTCTATCCAGGAGTGGATGTCCGATATAAGTCGATGGGTCCAGCGCCCTTTGGATGAGGAATTCCACCACTCCTGCAAAATTCTAGTACTCTTGTTTCTCTCCTCTGGCCTTGCCGATACTGTTTTGGGCGTTGATAACTGATATAATCGCTCGAATTCATCTTCCTGGATGTCAATGGGCGTCATGCTGGCTAATACTTCAGCAGCGTGGGTTGATATAGTCCGGAAAGCACTTATTACACGAATTGCACTGCAATTATTTGTTTAGCATATGCTTTTATATCCATTGCCTGTATCCATACAGGTGCCGCATACAGGATTACGGAACTCATTGCTTTCGCTATTAAGAAACGCCGGCTGGAACGCACAAAGTCTCTATTGGTCATCATTCTCGATAGGGCATTATAAATTTTGTTTGCCTTGCCGGAAGAATACTCCAAGTGTTCTTTATCTAATCGTTCTTATATCTTCCTAGTGCTTATGAGTAAAACTTCTGTTTTTTCCTCCTCCAGTTTCAGACTCATAGAAGAAAACCATTGGATTAGACTATTTAAGCACTCATTACATTTATTTCTCAGGTCGGCTAATTGTTTGGCGACTGCTACCACCATGAGATCATCCGCATAAGCTACTAGTTTCACGTCTGTTGGTTGATGTCTTCTTAGCACCCCGTCATACATAAGGTTCCATAATAGTGGGCCTAACACTGAGCTTTGGGGTACTCCACTCGAGATAGAGTAGCTCTTGGTGCCTTCGTCCGTATCAAAAATTAGCTTTCTATTTTTAAAATTACGAGTTATGTTTATGAGGTATTCAGGAGCCCGTATTTCATCCAGGGCTTTGATTATGTCTGCCCACCTTTCCATCTTTTGCCACTTACTGCACATTTCGCAATATCGACTACTTCTCATAGTGCGTCAATAGTGGATCTCTTTTATGAAGCCGCATTGTCTCTCTAATAATCCGCCGGCTTTTTCACTTTCCCAATCGTGTCGAGCATGCAAAGAGGTCGATATGATGAAGGTTCTTCTGGCGGCTTTTTTTGCTTTGAGAGTAAAACCAGGTGCTGTATCTTCCACGGATCGGGAAACACCTCTTCTAATATACACGCATTGTACATGTTAACAAATACACTGGGCCTAAAAGTTATGGCTTCTTTAAGGGCTCTATTTGATATACCATCTATTCCAGGCGCTTTAGAGTTTTTGATTTTTCTCACAATAGCCAATAGTTCGTCTGCTGTGACTAATAGGGGTGGCTCCGTAGCTTCGTTTCGTTTAATATAGGAAATCGAGGCATATGTCGGGAATAACGCTTCGACAACATTTTTCATAAATGATGCGTTCTTAGGTTGCTGCTACTTATTTTTGAATTTCGAAATACAAATTTTGTATGCCGATCCCCAGGGGTCTATGTTCGCTTCTTCACATAGCTTTTCGAAACAGGATTTCTTACTACGGATAACGGCTGACTTCAGGAGCTTTTTTTGACATTTAAATGCTTCTCTGAGGTGGATTTCGTTTTCCCCTCCCTAGTTTCGCTGAGCGCGACGTCTAGGTGAGTGACAGAGCTTTCTCAGCTTGGCAAATTCGGCGCTCCACCAGTATACCGACTTTCGATTGTTATTGTATCTCGTCTTGTGCATAGTTGCGTCGCATGCTGCAACTAGTTCCTTCTGCACAGCGGATACTAAATGGATAGTATGTATGTATGTATATTTTACGAATTTTGAGCAGATGTGAAAAAAAAAAATACAGAAATAAAAACAAATAACTGAATCAAAAATACAGCGTTAAGAAATTGACCAAATATGAGACAGATTATTGAGCGACAAAGAAGATGTACATATAAGAGGGCCGTTAAAGGCACATAAATGTCATTTATGGGCTGGATGGGAAAAATACCTGCGACTCTAAAACAAATTTAATACGCGGAGCATAACGTCAATAACTTCCGTTATTTGAAGTATCTGCCTGGTTTGTGCCATGCAACTTACGAGGGTTGGTATTTATTTTATGCGGTTAAGGTAGAAAAATCTACTAAAAAACGAAAATATATTAACTTCGTTTCTCTGAAGCATTCACAATAAACAAGCGTCCACACAGGAAATTGATTTTGAACGATCAGTTTCTATGGCAGCTATATGCTATAGTGGTTCCGACAAATAAAGAGTTTCTTGGACAGAAAGAAAGGCGAACATTACATTTCATAGAGCCTCCAACGTTTCCTTCTGCGTGTTACAAAATTCGTAGAAAACATAATATACCCTGCTCAGGTTTCGATTTTATGAAAACATGTCCACTTAATTTCAAGAAAACATCACATATATTTACCGATATATATAAATGATACAAAATCAGCTGGAAGCTTAGAAATGTGTATATTAAATACACGGAACTTTGGTTAGCATCTTTAACACCAGGCTGTATTATTTTCAGTTTTGGAACTTCTGAAGGACTTGAGAAAGTATAGTTTTAGAATAGCATTACCGATTTCGGCGTTAAAATGGGTATGTACGTATAGTGGAGGTTCTTCAGATTAAGAAAATATATTCATTCAATCAGTGTTACCTTATCCACCTATTTAACAAAGAAACCAAAAGTTAATGAACAAAAAGTGATTTGCCAAATTTCAAGAAACATAAGTCAGCGTCAACTGTATATATACATTTTCTTAATCTGGAGAACCCCTCCTATATCCGTGCATACCCATTTTAACTCCGAAATCAGGGATGCTATTCTAAATCCCAGCCATGATTCCTTTTCTACCTTTTCAGATGAGCGTTGGCTAACTTGGAAGGCATTCTCTGGAGAAAAATTTATTTTGATAACTTCATTGGTTTGAACATACAGTATGAAAAAGTCGGTTTTCGTCCATTTTCACGTTGATATAGGTAGTATCACGACCATTGTACCATTTTAACATTGATTCTCAAGAGACCCTTTCGCGGGTTCTTTACGTTAAAATTTAAAGTTTTTGACGTTTTTCTTAAGTGCGTTACTGCACTTTTCGTAGTTTTCGGAATACTGTTGTTGTTGTTGTAGCGGCAGAATATGCCGAGTTGGCAGTCCTTGGCCGGATAAAAACCCCGGTCCGTTCCGTTTATGTAGACTCGACTGTTGTGGGAACAGTATTCAGAATACTCATTGTATGCGATTATTAATCAGATTTCATCCATTTTCAAAGAAGCTTTTATACATTTTGCACTACACTACTCTCTGTACCAAATTTAAACATCATTTGTGACTTGGTTTTACTATTAATTTTTTCTATTAACGTTTGTATATTAATGCACAGCGGCGGTCCGATTTTTTGTATTCAATTCCTTGCTTTTCAGAAGGCTTTAAGTTTCATTAATATAATAAATGACACCATGAAAACGGCAGTTTTATGAATACATATATAATTAGCTCTTCAGTTAAATAGAGAAAATCAAATATGTGCCACAAAACTTTTTTCAGTCATTGTGAATAAGTTCAAAATACGCGGGAAGAAGAAGACTTTGTTTACAAAACTTAGACAGCTGATTTTCAAAACGTTTAGTAAACAACAAATAAAGGAAGCGATTAAATGGATTCACCGAAAGCATAGAATTCTATTTTATCAAAATAATTGTTGTTCACTAACCGCAAAAATGGAAATAAATACAACGAACCAAGTTGCCACTGAAAAAAGCAAAAAGCGCTTACTTAACGCCTTAGAATATTCGACTATTTGTAATTTCATACAGCATTATCATGGACTTGCCATAGATTGCGAGATGGAGATGGTAAATCGAATTTTCACCGACATTGATAGGCAGACCTTAAAAAGTATCTTGCAAACAGAACTTTCTACACGTTTAAGAGCACAGCATTGGCAAAATGAATTAAAAGCAAAAAAATACTTAAAAGCGTAAGTTACAGATTAAAAAACAAAACACGTAACTAATAACGGTTCCTTTCATTTTTTTTTTTTTTGCAGTTTTAAAGATCAAGTAAGCACACATCCAGCACCTACATTGCTCCTGAAAATTGCATGCTTAGAGGGCATGAGTCCGATGGCACTTTGTCGCACTATTTTGCAAGAAAAATATAAATTTTTGCATAAAGCGGATTTGAGTCGTCTACTCAAATATCCACATCTCATAGACGATCCGAAACTAGCCGCCAATGTAATACAATGCATGTGTAGTGATTCCCAAGATGGACCGCTTGTTGATTTGCGTCGCCGAATTTTAGGCGAAGAGTATGAATTTAAGTTAAAAGAAATGGCCACTGCCGCAAATATGCACTACTACGATGAAAATGACTTGCGACGTCTTGGCTATGATAAAACACCAGATATTAAAATGATAGTGCCATTCTTATACAAAGGTGAAGTGGTGAATTGGATTGAAAGTAAGGCCAACTTTGGTGATGTAAAAACGCATAAATGGTACATACAACAACAGCTTTATAGCTACAGTAATCGGTATGTCTCGTTATAATTATTCATTAGCTTATTATGAAAAGCTTATATTAAATTATTGTTCTTTTAAAGTTTTGGTGCCGGAATTGTTATTTATTGGTTTGGTTATCACGAGGATACTCCGAGACTGCCGGATAATAACGTAGGAATAATTGTTTTAGACGATTTTCCATCTTCTGACCATATGGTATTTCTTAATATATGTGATGATGCCAATCCAACAACAGAAATCGCGTCGGAATCAAGTCTACAAAATTGTACAAGCTGAAAATTCAAATGACAAAAAAATACTCATTTTAGCGCGTTACTTATACAAATATTTAAGTCCATATGTATATGCGCATATTTATTTATGGCCATAATAATTTTGCTTCGTCGTAGTGTATGTATATAACTAGTGCAGAAAAACATCATTTTATGTTCTATATATAATAATAACTTATTTATAAAAAAATGGATTTCCTAACCTCGTTGATATAAATTTTGGTTATTGTTAAAATAAGACCTGCCTTACTTTTGGCAACAGGAACTATTGAACACAGCAAAATGTTGATTCCATCAAAATAAATATACATATATGAGTTTAATTTTGTTCGGTATATACACGAAGCTATATCACTTCACTCAGGTGAATTTCTTGTAGTATAAAAGGACTTTAAAATATCTTTGTGGGGATATTAATCGGTCAATTTGTATGACAACTATGACTATCGTAATCCGATATGAAAAATTTCTTCAGAAATTTTACCGTTGCATGATATAATAATCCGTGTAAAATTTCGTGAAAATGTCTTGTTATATAAGAAATTTTAAATACAAGGGTTCCGATCGATAATATTTGTAAGGTAGCTTTATGCTATAATAGTCCGCCCTGAACAATCTCTTCGGAGATTGTAGCGTTGTCTTTAACAATAACCGTGCCGAAATTTTGTGAAGATATCTCATCAAATAAGTAAGTTTTCCTTAGAAAGTGCATGATTTGGTCGTTCAGTTTGTTTAGCAACTAAATACCACGACGGTCCGATATCGGCGTTTCCGACAAATGTATAGCTTTTTGAGAAGAAAAGCAAAGTATTAAAATTTCGATCATTTTCTCAAAAATTTAGGCACGGCTAAATCGGCTCAGCGCATCATGCTGATCATTCACATATACTTATATTTTATGTGGTTCCCGACGTTTTCTTTGAGATGTTGCAAACTTCGTGGCACTTAATATATGTACATACCTTATTCAGGCCACTATTACTTAATGGATTGTCAGCATTCTTAAAATTAATAGAAGCCGTCCTTATAAGAAATTGTAATAGTTGGCTTAAAAAATAGCATAATTTTGTGGAACCGATTTCATTTATTATTTTCCATGAGCGCACACAAGATTTATATTAATATCCGTTGAAAAAATTGGATTCTAAATATTCAACTTAGAAGTTTTATCGATTTCACTATCGTTGTTGAATCGATATCAAACTGTTTGTGTTCTTTGTTTACATTACTATTGTGATTGGAACATGAGGAAGAAGCATATAAACCCCCTTTTGACACGTCAGGTTTTGGTTTGCAGTTTCTGGCATTTCCCAGAATATTCATTTTTCACAAGTTTTTTGGCAATAACAATAAATTTAATACGCACGACTTTTAAAATAAAATTGCGAAATGAGACTGAAAGCTAATTTATTTTTAATATTGTCCACTGCAATAGTGTTGGTTCAGTTTTCTGATGCACTGCCAGTGACTAAAAATAAAAAGGAGGAAAAGGAAGAAGCGCCCGTAACTCCGTCTACTCCGGATGTGGAAACAGCATTGGAGTATGAAAGGTATTTAAAAGAGGTTGTGGAAGCACTTGAAAGTGACCCTGAATTCCGTAAAAAGTTAGACAAAGCACCTGAAGCTGACATACGTGTAAGTATTTTCGCAAGTTCAGGTACATACAAATGTATATGATAAGTCATATATATATTAATTTACATTAATGTAGGATGGCAAAATTGCACAAGAATTGGAATATGTGAATCATCATGTTCGCTCCAAATTAGACGAAATCAAGCGGCGTGAAGTCGAACGTTTGCGTCAATTAGTGAATCAGGAATATGAATTGGAAAATGAAATAGATCGTGAGCATCTTAAAATTCCCCAACATTTGGATCACCAGAACGAGCATACCTTTGAAATTGAGGATTTGAAAAAGTTGATTAAAAAAACTTCCGAAGACTTAGCTGAAGCTGATAGAAAACGTCGTGCTGAATTTAAAGAATATGAAATGCAGAAAGAGTTCGAGAAAGAAAGCAAATTAAAAGAACTACCAGAAGAAGAACGCAAGAAATTCGAACAACAAGAAAAGGAAAAGGAAGAAAAACATAAAAAACACGAAAAAGTGCATCACCCCGGCAACAAAGCGCAATTAGAAGATGTGTGGGAACAGCAAGATCAAATGGACAAGAAAGACTTTGATCCGCATACATTCTTCATGATGCATGGCAAGCTGAAAATATATTTTGACATACAATTTATTTTAATGTGACTTCTTTTATAGACGTGGATGGCAACGGTCACTGGGATGAGATTGAAGTAAAGGCACTTTTCATCAAGGAACTAGACAAAGTGTACCAATCTGGCTTGCCTGAAGACGATATGCGTGAGCGTGCCGAAGAGATGGAGCGTATGCGTGAGCACGTATTTGAAGAGACTGACACCAATCGCGACGGGTTAATTAGTTTCCAAGAGTTTTTGGAACAAACTAAACGTGACGAATGGAACAAAGATCCGGAATGGGAGACTGTTGACGAAAAGCCACAATACACACACGAAGAGTACCTGGAATTCGAAAGGCGCCGTCAACAAGAAATTCAACGCTTGATGGCACAAGGATTGGTATATAAACTCTAATATCTATAACTAATAAATTTCCACGTTTAATAATTTTTACATTTTTTTTTAATTAGTTGAAACCTCATCCGAATATGCCGCAAGGTTATTACACCAACGACGCACATGACACTTATCAAGTGCCTGGTCAACAACATGTACCTGCTGGACAACAGATGCATTACCAACAACCGCAACAACAACACTTGCAACAGCAACAACAATATGCTCAACAACAACAACAATATGTGCAACAACAACAACCACAGTTCCAGGGACAGCCGGTGCAATTGCATCCCAATCAAGCCTACCAAACGGTTAATGGTCAACAACAGCAACACCAACAAATGCCACAACAACAACAATATCAGCAAGTACCACAGCCGCAGCAATACCAACAGGTGCCACAACAATACCAACAGGTACCACAACAACAATACCAGCAGGTGCCACAACAGCAGCAACAACCACCCGTACAGCCTCAACAACAACCGCAAGCACAGCAGCCACCAAATACACAACAACAATCACAAGTTGCCGCCCCACAAGTGCAACAACAAGCACAACAACCAATACAAACTCAACAACAACAACCACAAGCTGCAGCACCCGTACCACAGGCACAACACCATCAACAACAACAACAAAACATTCCGACAAACAACTGAGTAGACACGTCTTAACGTGTCGCTTCCGCTATAACTTAAGTTTAGACAGCTGTAGCTACATATTTACCTAGCGTATATTCGTACGAGAACAAAAGCGTTTTTTACGTAATAAATTGGAACAACGTGCTGCTTCATTAACACTCGTTGTATAGTCTGTTTCGACATTGGGTCTACGCTTTGTGGTGTCTCTACATACATGCATACATACATAAATATGTATGTATGTATAATTCCATTTTTTTCAATTTTAACTTATAACGCTTACGTATAAACATACGGCAGTCGATGTGGCATTTTGTATACACAGTTGTTCTTTTCATTATATACGAATTTTGTGCAATAAACATTTGACAATGAAAACTGATATTAGTTTTTGTGCAAAAACTTTAAATATGTACCATATGTATAGTCTGTATTTCATTGAAGAAAATTGCATCAATCAATTATACTACCGTGCATACTAACTGTAAATACTTTATTATTCTCTAGTAGCGATTTAATTTCTATTAAATTATAATTTTCGAATAAAAAAAAAATTCTCTACTTCAAATATCGATTTTAATTTTTTTGTTTACTTGAGAAAATCAGAGACCGTAACATTATAAGTTTAAACATCACTTAATAATGATTACATATTGATTTTCTTCCCTAATAATGATTTATTTTGATTAACATTATAATAAATCTTAAATAATAATTATTTTTGGGCAAAAAATAAAAATTATAATCATTATTTGTCCTCCAAATAAAACTAATTTTTAGATCACAGATTTCTTCATTATATGTCTTGTTAAAACAAAAGTATATCTTCTTTTTTCCTTTTGTTTATTAACACAAAATTATGTTAAAAATTATTACTTCGATGAACTCGTTGCAGACTTGCACTCCTACCCTCTGAGAGCACTCATCAGCAACTCGCTAGGTATAAGGAAACTTGTGACGACATTTCAAGCTCCTTACGTATAGCTGCAATCGAAACCATTGGTTTTCGGAAAATGCAAAAGCTGGTACGATGAGGAGTGCCGTTTCACAGCAGAGAGAAACCAGACTGTCTATCTCGCAACGTTACAATCGACCACAACACGCTCGGGATGGGATATATGCCGAGAGCGAAAAGAGAAAGGCCGAAGTAATCTAGTAACTGCTACCTAGAGCATTAGATTAGATTAGATTTATTTATGAGGAATGCACCGCGAGCTTAGGTCTATTGTGCCCTCTCCTAAATCACATGGACTCACTTAGCCCCAGCACATTGATAAAGTCCAATTTTCTTCCGGGTGCTAGTGAGGCGATGCGATCCCTATCCGGAAACATGGATCCAAGAGCCTTAATCCTGCGTCTACAGACTGCTATGCAGTCGATCAGCAGGTGTTCCGGTGTTCAGGCTCCCTGTCACAGAAGCGGCAATTAGCGCAAGAGGATAGGCCCATGTTATACATTTGCCTATTTAGCTTGCAGTAGCCAGTATAAAATGCGACCAGTAGCCTGAGTTTATTCCCGAGGAGGTTAATTACAACTTTGAACCTGCTCATTTATGGTTTGGGGACCCGAACCCTTTACTGGGGTGGGTCCCCATACCATAAATGAGTAGGTTCAAAGTTGTAATTAACCACTACCTTTTTGGTGGAGGCTGCGGAGCGGGCGAGCTCATCTGCCAGTTCGTTACCGGCTATTCCTCTGTGACCTGGCACCCAGATTAGGTGCACCTGGTTTCTTTCCGCAAGGCTGTTCAGCCGTTCTCTGCACTCCTGCACTAGTAGCGATTTTATCTCGTAGAAGGAGATCGCTTTTAGTGCCGCTTGACTATCGCTGAGTATGGTTATCCGCTCATTGCGATAGTTGTGATGGAGATCGGGTAGGGGCCTGCCTCTCGTGATCGGGATTACGGTCGTCTTGGAGGGGTTGATATTCAATTCAACCCCCCTACACCACCCCTTTGTCAGGTTTAGACATCTTTGTATTAGGTCGCAGAGAGTGTTCTCAAATTTACCTTTGGCTATAACTACAATATCATCAAATTCTTTTATATCATACTGTGGTCTCAGCAATTCTGGTGCGCAGTACGGCTTCTATCCATCTATGCACCGGTGCTGCCACATTCCTTTTCTCCAGTGCCTTAGCTACACTCCTGTGAGACGTGTTGTCAAAGGCACCTTCGATGTCCAAGAAATCGCAAAGTATCACCTCCCCACTCTCCAGTGAACTCTCTATCTCAGAGGTTAGCTGGTACAGCATGCAGGGGTGGCCTTTTCAGCGCTTTTGAACTTATTTCATGGTCTACGATCTTCTCCATGGTTTTTAGAAGGAAAGACGTTAGACTGATTGACCTGAAGGACTTCGCCAGTGAGTAGTCTTTCCTTCCTTATTTGGGTATGAAGATCACCTTAGCTGTCCTCCATACTTCAGGGATGTACGCCATTGTGTCCAGTGGGTCTCCTAGCCAATCGAGGAGTCCCTGCGTGGAGGGTAGCTCTGCTCCGTGGCCACAGAAACTATCATCATGAACTTCGGAGGTCGCAGCAGGCGTAGCCTGCCCAGCTCTGCTCTCGCTGGGTTGATTCGCAATCTCGTCCACCTGCATTCTTTCCACCTCCGGAGCCGCCACAGTCGCTGCCTGTTTTGCGGTACTCCTGCTTTGTTGAGTAGCAGCCTTGTCTGCTTCCCTGCTCCCGGTGGCTGTGGGTTTGTGTGGCCGCATGACCACCGTGCTGAACCTGTAGTACAAGCGGAAGCTCGCTGCTCGGACGTACTTATACGACTCGTCGTCTATGTACAAGTACAGTCTCAAACCTTTCATATCACCTATTTCCTCGACCTTGCTGCTGTCGCGCCAGGTTGAGATACTGAGGCCTAGGTTGTGAACTCATAAGGCATGTCTCCTCATCGGGGGAGGAACATTGTCATGCTGTGCATGATTGGCAAGTCCTCCGCCCTTCTCGCACAGAGGGCGGGACCTTTCCAGCCTTCCAGCTTTGGGGCGAACTCCCGCAGCCAGTTGGCGGACTTCTTGTTCTTGCAGTCCACCTGCAACATGCCTCCTTTAAACTCCACCCCAAGGAGAGACGTCGCGTATTCAGCTCCTCCAATTCCAGCGACACCTCCGGGTAGTTTTGAGGCAGTACAGCCATGCGGATGCCTTTAACAGCATCCGCATAACTGCCCCGCCCCTCCCCCATCCGGTGGGGAGCCGGTGTGGATGGTTGGCTTCCGGCTGTCCTTGTGCTGCTGCCCCTCATCCTTTTTGAGCCGGGGGGCTCCTGTGGCGTGACCTGCCCGCTCTTCTCTTCACGGTTTGAGCATAGGTAGTCAAGGGCGGAGATGGCGTTACCCTCCCCTCTTGCGCTTCCTTCTCCTTTTACGAGCACCATCGGTCTCTGCCCGATGTGACTCCCCCGAGTCCGAGCCGCTAAGCCTTCTGAAGGGGATCTTGGCGGCGCTCGTAGCTGCTTCAGCGGCCACAGTCACTTACACCATGACGGCATGTCGTCATCATCCTTCCTGGCATGCTCCTCAAATAACGCCCGCTCCTCTGACGAGAAACCATCAAGAAAGCTAAACTTCCGCCTAGCTCCTTGATCCTCCTTGCCTGCCGCTGCGCCGATTTCCATTCCTTTGCCCTTGTCCGTGGCCGTTGTCCTGTGTTGTTGCCTTGTTGTCGGGTTGTTTGGTGTTGTTGTTTGTTTTTGTTGAGTGTTCATCCTGTTCTTACGACCCTTGGCTCAACGCGGTGAGCTGTCGGGTCTATTATTTTAATGGGGAACTAGGGGGCCCGCCACGAGAGAGCCCCTTGACGCGGTAAGGCCACAGTTACTCCCCAATTCTGCCCGGTGTTGGGGAGGCTCAGTCAGAGTATACTAAGAATTATGAAGGGAACACTTATCCAACCTGCTGAATGGCAGAAAAAGCATAATATCAGCAGATGGTGAACCCGATTCTCCAATCGAATAGCAAATAGGAGTTATTCAAATACAGTGAAGAACTGATAAGGAGCATGCATCAACTTCTTTGTAGAATATAGTCGGACGAAAGCATGTCTCTGCTCTATCCATAAAAAGGAGACCCCACAATCTGCCTCAAAACAAGTTTTTGACATCAACTGAAGAAAATAATTTGAGCTCCAGACATACATAAGTAGAGAAGGTACAATTTTCTAAAAGAGTGTACAGCTGCTGGCGTTCGCCGATCATATTGATATCATTGGCCTCAACACTGCGCCGTTATTTCTGCTTTTTCCAGATAATACAGAAGCGAAGCAAATGGTCATGTCATTCGAATGGATGAAAACACTCTACCTCTGAGATTATTCGACGCAGTACCCGACGGGGGAAGAAGAGGAAGGCCTCGACTCCGTTGTAAAAACCGAGTGGAGACGGACCTGAATACTCTTGGAATCTCCAATTGACTATAACAGCGTAAGCATTGTTTACGCCAATAAAAATTAAGAAGTGTTGAAATGTGTTCGTAAAGTTTGACATTTTTGAAGTTATACATACTCAGAACATTTTGACATATGAGCATAATTTGTGTTGTTTACAGTAGATTATTACATGAGGATTGCACCGCGACCTTAGGCCTATTGTGTCCTTGTTTACAGTAACTTAAAATACTCATCCCGGCAGAAAAATGGAATTAAATCACTAAAATTTTCGGCCCATTATATTTGACAACTTTCAATGTGGCTTAACGCAGCAAAAGTGCATCGGTGAACTTAAATAAATTTTTGGCGATGAAGATCCATCGAAGACCTATGCTTATCAATGGCTTGGTGAATCCATTCGGGGTCGTAGATCACTTCAAGACGAATTTCGTGAAGAACTGATACCGCAAGCTCGTCATGCAACTTATCGTGAGATTGAGACAACTATATGCATAAGTGGGACCAGCGTACATTCAATATGTGATGACCAAAACCCAAAAAGACTTGTGTCGATAAGTGTAGAGTTAAAAAAATATCATAGCGGTGCTTCGAAACACGTCTATGACATCGTGATAGGTGATAAATGAATATACGCGCATGAGTCTGAAAGTAAATAGAAGTCGACTGTATGGGTGTTACAAGATGAGCCAAAAAAACTGGATTAGATTAGATTAGATTAAGATTAGTCTCTTAAGAAATCAAGAAAATCAAACGCCGAAGGCGAATCACTCTTCATCACGACAATGTGAGGTCTTACACATCAAAACATCGATTTGATGAGTCATCAAATGACTGCTGTTCATAAAACATAAACTAGAGGTTAACGTTTTTCGACACCTGAAGAGGAGTTGATGCGTTCAGAAGGCATGTTTTGGAGATACCTCAATCAGAGTGGCAAAAGTGCTTCAAACGCAAATGCAAAAGTGTATAGATCTTAATGGTGAATATTTTGAAAATCTATAAAATGAATTTCAATGATTAATACTTGTTATTGTTCTCTAATCCCGAAATATAAAAGACAACCCTCGTAGTACTGGGCGAACCACAAAATTCATCAACTAAGATCCATTCATATCTTAGATCTTAGAACAACACTTTCCTTTTTGTATGAAAACAATTTCACCTTCGCAT
The DNA here is from genome assembly GCF_016617805.1 of Bactrocera tryoni. NCBI lineage: Eukaryota > Metazoa > Arthropoda > Insecta > Diptera > Tephritidae > Bactrocera > Bactrocera tryoni. The sequence continues at coordinate 62,177,234 of NC_052503.1, read as the reverse complement.
ATAGCAAGTAAAGAATCTAGTTTTTGTAACGCTTTTATTTTTCTTTAGTAAAAACTAACTAAATTTCTGTGTATACAAGTTCAAAAAATTAGAATATAATTAGCACTACGGTAAACTAAAATGTATTTAAATGCTTTAAAATGGGATATATGTATATATAATTTATAATCTCGTCCAAATGAATTAGCGATTTGGATATTTTGATTCAATTTGATATATAATTTTTTAAAAACCATACACTATTAGAGTGATAAAAAAGAACAATAAAATTTGCTGATTTTAGGTTTTATAACGGTAAATCAACAATTTTTTGCCTTTTCCTTCTAATATTTATGCTTAATAAAGGATATTTTCAAATTAATGACGATTAGTTAAACTTAAATTTATAATATGTATGTATGTATATGTTTGCTAATGCAGTATGTTGCAATTAAATTGCTAATCGGGTTTTACAAATGAATATGCTGATTTTTAAGACAATACTTGCTTATTTGCCGATGATATTTAAAAATATTAATATATACATACATACATACATATGTATGTAAGTATATATGTTACAGAAATCACTTCCGAAAATCTAAATTCTGCAAATATGCGAACAGAAGTGTATTGTTTTATATTTGAAAGTAAATACAAATTCATTTCAATTTTAAATTCAATACAAAATTGCTGGTAATTTTCTAAATTGTAATAATTTTTATTGAGCAGAAAATCAAGTTTTCCACTCACAACATTAAACTCAGTTTCACGGTTATGTATGTATGTATGTTCGAAGTTCTGCAAGCATACATTTTCAACAATTATCACGCAATTTATTTCGGTTGGTTTGCAAAATAGAAATGTTTTTAAATATTTATTCAAAAATTGGCAGATTCATTTATACGAAAGAGTAACGTTTCTCTGAGATTATTTGATAAAAAAAAAACAAGAAAAAACGTTAACTTCGGCTGCACCGAAGCTAATATACTAGTATACCCTTCACAGGTGCATTTCTTTTAGTAACTATGTGTTCAGTTTATATGGTAGCTATATGCTGTAGTTAACCGATCTGAACAATTTCTTCGGAGATTACATTGTTGCCTTAGAAAATAAGCTATACTAAATTTGGTGAAGATACATTGTCAAATGTGAAAGTTTTCCATACAAGAACTTGATTCCGATCGTTCAGTTTATATGGCAGCTATATGCTATAGCTATACCAAATTTTGCAAAATGTGATCGAAACAATTTCTTCCGGATTAATAAGCTTCTTATGGCGAAGAGATTGTATGGTAGCTATATGCTATAGTTAACCGATCTGAACAATTTCTTCGAATACATGAAAACATAGCATAGTTCTAAACATGAACATATCTTAATTTTCTTTTTCGAAGTTCAAAATTTTCCACATATAGATTGTAAATGTTTCAGTAATAATTTTTGGTTTACATACATATGTATATCCTATCAAATATGTTGTCTGAAACAATAATAAATAATAGTATCATTTAAAAAATTGAACGCATAAATTTTCAATCAGCGAAATTTCGAATTTTTAGTTACTTCTAGAAGTTTTTAGTCGACAAAATTTCGAAAATTCGAATTTTTTAGAAAACATTTTGTGTATATTTTAAATTCCTATAATCCAAAGAACGTTAGTACCTTATCAAATATATTCAGGTTGCGAAGTTTTTTATTAAACAATTTTGAAATTAAAATTAAATTTGCAACTTTAATCCCGCTGTTGAGATTAAAAGCGAGATTTTCATTTTTTAATAAATTAATTTTTTTTTTTCAAATTTAGTCCAGTTATTTTTTAATTCATTATTTGCAACCTTGAATATATTTAATGATTCTTTAATAAGCTAAATTATTTTTCGAGTCCGGGCAGTATATTAGATTTTCGAAAATCTATACTGTATGTAACTATAAGTTTAACTTAATAACTGCACATACTAATTGCTATTGACATTAAACGTTTGAAATTGTTTTCGAACATAAATTTGAAACTTACAAAATATTGAAGCAACCTCAATGTGTTTAATAGAAAACTTTTTTACATTTTCAGTGCAAAAAATTTATTTTTTTTTATATTCGAATTTCGAAAAACGATTTTATTGCAATACTAAGCTAATAGCTTTATGAAATAAGTTTAAAGGTATCTAAACGTTATGTTCGAAATTTAAAAAATGTTGAAAACACTTAATATTACACGCAAAACATAACATAAATTTAAATTTCAACATATTTTAATGTACTATATGCATTTTATAAGCATTTTAATAGCAGTTTATTCCTTATGGCTCATTCGCATTTCTTCAATTGAAATATTCTGTTACTTTTCGCACACATGTTCGTGAATATATATGTAAGTATGTATTGTCTAAATAACCAACGCATATTTTTCGCCACACGCCTTCTCCTACTACTCACTTTTTGTTTGACATTTGATATGAACGTTTATTTCCGTTAAGCTCAAAAGCGTGACGCTTTAAATTTGACGCAAAATAATATTTGAAATAAAAAAGTACTTTAGCGCAATATAACATTATAGAGCTGGCGTTAAAAATTAGCTATTGCGCATAACAGCGCCATAACAACACGCACGTCTCCACATATACATATGTATATGTAAGGTGTGCGTGCGTGTATGCTGTGCGGCATTAATGCAAATTATGTTTTCAAAAAGCGCGGCGTAAAGCACATTATGAATGTATATATATTCTTTGCGAATATATATATGTATAATAAACATTAATATACTATATAAACACTATGTAATGCATGCTGTTTGTGTATGTGTATTTATGTAGGACTGTGTGTGTACAGCGGATGGGCCCACTTATCGAATTGACGTAACCTTTTTTGTTGTAGTTATGCAGTCACTGATAAATTTGCGCACAAGCAAATGACCTTGGCATTTAACAAAACAAAAACAACGGCACATAGCAATAATAATAAGCTTTGAGCGTTAATAATCGAGTGCTCGTGTGGTATATGGTATGTCCACTAGAAAGCGTGTGAGTGTAAACAATTTCTCTTAATTTTTCTTTTTTTTTTGTAAATATGTATTACCATCAAATGGTTATGCTAAATAATACAGCTTTTGCCGATTTGCAATGTTTGTTGTTGTAGCAGTACAAATTGGCACAATAATAATTCTCAATTTTTTTATGCAATGTATGTATGTATATGTATTAATGTATATGGTTATGCGTGAAAAAAGAAAAATTTATAATGTGGCATGTAACAAAATCTCCACAAAATTTCTTTTAAACAAATAATGAGCAGAATTTTATCTTTGTTTTTTACTTTTAGCAACTCAGGCTTCAAGACTTATGTTTTTATTTCAAGTTTTTTGTGTTTTTTATAATATGAAATTCGTATTTTTTTAATATAACACTCTTTTGCTTCGTACATTTCGAACATGAGCAATAGTTATTGTTTTCATTTTAATGTTTTTTAGACCCCCCCTCTTCCCGTGCACAAACTACATACATACGTATGCATGTGTGTATGCACATAACACTACAAGTCTAAATTACAATAACAAAATGTAATAAACTGAAGACAACTCTTTTTACCATTGAGCTCATGACGACTGCATGACGCTGACGACGGCCTCGAACAGCCATTCGTGTAACCGTTTCAAAAATAAGGCATACTTCTTGCTTATTCCTTCCCCTGATATAACTTCTTATACAAATATACATATGTATGTAGAAACTTTGTAAATGGCGCGAACACGCGACATTTTTTTACAAATAACACACTCTCCCTTTCTATCTTTCTCTCACTGTAGTTAAATTGCAGTTATTTGCGATTTGTGAAACATATGTTTTTGGGTTTTCATTGTTTTTTTTTTTTGCTCTAAACTTAATTAACGGCATATACATATAATTGAAATAGTTAATTTCTCTTAGGAAAATAATTAATTATATGCATTGCTAATATTCGAATTTGACGTATCTCAGAAATTTATAATTATGTATACAATACATGATTTTTGTTCATTACATTTGTGTTTTCGTTTGCTTTGTTTTGTCTTCTCCGTAATACATAAAGTACAAGTATCGATTTGGTGTCATAATAAAAAAAAATAGTTATATAAAAATAATATACGTTGAGGCCCCATGTTCCACCTAGGAAGTACGGGAAAATATATATAATATACGTTGGGGCAACTTAGAGAGCATACAGCAATGCACGTAGTTAGCTTAACATTTCTTTTCTAACTACGTGGTAACATTGCCAACTGTTTTTACATACTTTCGTTTGATTTACACGCTTTCAAATATATGTAGGTATGTATGTGTCGCTTAGTAGTTAGTACATATATATATATATAATACGTCGATTTAATGTATATAGCTATGTAATAATGTTAAGTTTATCGTCGTGTGAGGCCTGTTACTGGTTTCGGTAAACCGCTACGCTTCATGTTTGTTGTTGTTGGCGGCCGCAAACCAGATGGCTTCGGTATGCCCTTTGAGCCAGTGGTGAACTTAGTCAGATTCAAGGCATTTGTATTTGTTGTATTACTAGTTGCTTTTGTTGCTGTAGTATTAGTACTGTTCGGTTTTCCAACAATTAAACCACCATTTTGTATGCTGCCGCGTGACGAAGCTGAAGACATGCTCTGTAAGAATAACAAATATATTATTATTTAAACAAAAAAATGTAAACTTCGGCTGCAATGAAGCTTAAAGATCCTTCCAAATAAAAAGTTTTCCAAACAAGAATCGGGTCAGTTGGTATGACAGATATATGTAACAGTAGTCCGATCTAAATAACTTGATCGGCGATTGTAACGCTGCCTTGTATAATATCTGTGCCAAATTTCGTAAAGTAAATAGTTTGTCAAATAAAAAATTTATCTATAGAAGGATTTCTGTTGATCGGCTCAGTTTAAATGGTAGCCATATGCTATAGTTGGCCGATATGAACAATTTCTTCAGAGAATTAAGTGTTGCCATGAACAATAATCCACGCTAAACAGTGAAGATATCTTGCCTAATATGAAAGTTTTCCATTCAAGGACTAGATTTTTATCGACCTTTTTATCGGCCAGTTTGTATGCCGCTTATATGTTATTAAGGTTCCATGTCGGCCATTCCGATAAATAAGCAACTTCATGGTGGAAGTGGAAGTGTTCAAAATTTCAGATCGATATCTCAAAAACTAGGAACTAGTTCGCGTATATACAGACAGACAGCCAGACAGACGAAGAGGGCTAAATCAACTCAGCTCGTCATGCTGAGCATTTATATGTACCATATGTATATATGTGAATTTATAGAGTTTCTGACATTTTCTTATGGGTATTCTCAATTTCGTGGCAAACTTAATATGCCCCCTCGGGTGTAAAAATATATAGTAGTATAATTAAATTACATACATCGGTGGGCGAATGTCGACCGCCATCCGAGTCGATGTCGTTCACTAACGGCGGTTGCGGTAGTGGTGGCATACCCTTAACGGCTAGACTGTTGAGACTGTAGTAAGCGGAGGAAGGACGCACTAAGCCGGCACGTTTGACGCCAGGCGCACGCAGGCCGGACACCAATTTGGGAACTTTGAAGACAGCCTCGTCGGCCTGTTTATGTAGAATATACAAGTTAGGTATTAGCTTGTATATGGAAATAAATATTTATACATTTACCTGCTGAGAAAGTGAAGAGTTCGACGACAGACCATTTGCAATGCGCTGAAAGTATGGAAATATATATTTTTATGATTTATTGATTGATCACAGAAATCAAGCTTACATCATTGGGAGCACCAGCGCCTTCGTAGACTGTTGGTTTCTTCAAACCGAAACTGTTAGTGCGCGGCCCGGGTAATCCAGTGCCGCCATTAAAACCAAAATTGCTTGATAAATTGTGGAAGGACTTCGATTTTGTGCCCATTGGACTTTTCACCTCAGCTGTTGTTGTGGTTTTTAAAGGTTGCGCGTTGCGACTGTATTTAGCGGACTCAACAACAACTGTTGCATTACTGTGCTGTGTGGTATCTAACGCTGCATGACTGACGCTAGCAGTAGGTGGTCGTATACCGAGTGCTGTAGCACGATCCAAGTCACCAGCCGATGTTGCTTTCACGACAGTCATCTTTTGCAAACCCGATATATATCGCGGACGCGATCGTGAACGTAGCCGGCTAGGTGGTACTGGTGGATTTTCAAGCTCCTCACTGCTGCCATTAGCTGCTGCAGCCGTTGAAGGCGCGCTAACTATTTCCGGCAAATTAGCAACATTTGTTAGTTTGTCTTTCGGCTTTTTGTAGGTTAGGAAATTCGGATTTATTTTTGAAGCGTTTGTTGGACGCGTAATAGTGCTTTGGCCATCCGTGCACAACTTAAGATTGTGCTCAGTTTCAATTTCCGATTTGTTGTTGTTGAAGACAGTCGCACCACCATCGGCAGTAAGCGAAACGTCGTCATCAATACAAGGCACATTCACTGCTATGAAGTCATCACCGGCATTGCGTGCTTTCACGATTTTGATTGTTTTGAAGCGATCACGATCACGCTCCCGACGTTCGGAGAGTTTATATGTGCCCACACCGTTATAATTCGCAACCGCTATGGTGTTGCTATTTTCAATTGCGCCTTCAGTCTTGCCAAAATTATTTTCTTGCACCTCATTTTTGTAATCAGTCTCTTGCTTTGCTGTTGCTTCAGCTGCCGCGCAATCCTCTTGTGCACTATCATCTCGTTTATGCACGGTGAACGAGGCACCCAGTGAGCGTGATGGCGATTGCGTATTGCTGCTACCGGCGGAAATCGTTGAGAGATTTATATTATCATAAAGACGACTGCGCCGACTAAGCAACCGTTCGCCTGTGCCGCTGACATTACCAACACCACTGGCCGCCAACGAAGATGCTGCGGAAGAGACGGATATTGACGCGGACGAGGGTGAGGGTGACGATATGCCAGAAGGCGCTGTACAATCGCTGTTGACGCTAGCAGCTGCATCCGCATTGCGCCGTTGCTCGCATGCGTCGTGGGTATGCATATCTGTTGGCTTATCAGTGGCATCGTCAGTTTTATGTGCCTGTTGCAAAGTTGGCGCTTTTGTTACAGTTGTGGTGTCGCGATGAAAACGTCTTTTTATTGTCTCCAATGATTTCTTCATTTTCACATGCTCCGCATTGACTTCCACTTTGCTGAACTCCTCCAGCATATCCTCGAATTCCTGATCGTTATTGCTAGCCAAAAGCTCCTCTTCGGCATGCGCCAATTCCAACACATTCTGCATTTGTATGTCGGCTGCGCTTTGCTGTAGCACTTGTGTTTTTGCACCGGGTTTCTCGTAGGTCTCATTCGGATTTTCAATATCATCTAGCATTTGTTCGAGACTCTCAAGTCGCGGTAGCGTGCCGGAAAATGTTTTCGTATTCACTTTTTTTACATCACACTCTTGACCGAAAGTTTCACTTAGCACACGCGTGGCATTGGCATTCAATTGCTCCGTTGCAGCCACTATGGGCGAGAGATTCACCTCATCCGCATACAATTTCGACGTTGTTGGTGTATTTGGTTGTGCGCCTGCGTTCAGACCCGCAGCATGTGGTGTTGATTCATAGAATTTGCGTGAAGTTAAAGCTTCCGCCATATTTTCCGGTGTCTCACAACGCGTTTCCCCAGCTAAACGGGCATCTGGTGTTAACTGTTTGAATTCGTATGTTGCATTTGCTCTATTCGGTATACAAACAGTTTCATCCATGTTCCAGGGTCTTTTGAAGGTTTCATTAGCTGGTTTTGTTGGCATGGCTGGTGCTGCGTTATCATTACCTTTAATATTGTTCTCACATAGACTACTCTCAACCAGTTGGAAAGTTGTATCACTGATCACCTCATCGCTAAGCAACATTGTACGATGCATAATGTTGCTTTTGCTTTCCGGCGCACTGTTGTCAAACACGCCCACTGTGTGTACATTTGGTGTTGCTATTATACCGTTACGTTGTTGCTGTTGCTGATTGTCCTCTTGCATGCTCTCAGTGGAATTATCCATTGTACTGGAACCTGACGCAGTTTTACTAAAAGCGAGCGATATATCATCGATCTGGCAAATATGTGAATCTTTTATTAGTGTTCCATCACCCGACAGTGTTAACGATTCTAATGCTTTACGGTCGCGTATCATGTCACTTAAAGTATAACCATCGCTGGTAGCCTTATTCGCTAAGTTAAATAATTCGCTGCCATTAAATGTCGGTTCGTTGAAATCAAGGCTTTGAGTCGATTGTAAGAAGTTAATGTTCGTGAAGTCGGCAGATGTGATTAATGAGTTATTCATGCGTTCCATTGACATCTCCATGGAGGAACAAATGGATGATGGCGGTGAGGTGTCTTGCAAAAACGACTTATGCATTGTTGTAACAAGACCACCTATTTCTAAATTAAATGCGGGCTGTGGAGTTGCGATTGTGAACTTTTGTTGCAGCTGTTCATGGTGTGTGGGAAGCACTGTCTGTCCGCCATTGTTTCCGGAACTGTGAGACTTAAAAACGATATATAAAAAGAAGTTACAATTATGTTAACTAACAAGATTATATGTAAAAGTAATTAAAGGCGTTATGCCGAACAATAGACGCAAGTTCTGAATTTTAGTTTTTAAAATTTGCGGATATCGACAGGAATTATTGTTATTGAATAAAATTGATTTATGCTGTTTGGAGCGTACAAATTTAGATCGGTCAGTGTGTAGGGCAGCTATTTTCGATAATGGTTCGATCCGAGCAATATCTTCGGATATTGTACCATTACCTTACGCAATATTCCAAACCGTTCCCACGACAGTCGGATCTAAATAACCGGAATGGACCCCGATTTTTATCCGGACAAGGATTGTAAAATCGGCACCATTCCCTGAAATTACTTCAGGAAAGTGCTGTGGCTACAATAACGAAAACTAAAGATCCAAATTTTGGCAAGATATCATGTCAAAACACAGGATTTCAATCAATCAGTTTGTATGAGAGCCATATGCTATAGTGATCCGATCTGAACGATTTCTTCCGGTTTCCTTGGAAAATAATACATGTCATTTATGTTGTTGTTGTGGTTCTAACGGTTAAGTGTTAATCTAAGTTAATTAGTCATTTATGCAAGCCCACAGTTATGGTCGTTCAGTTTATATGGCAGCTACATACATATGTATGTATATGCTATAGTGATTGTTGTTTTTGTAACGGCTATCTAGTCTTCGTTAGGATCTTAAGTTTTCATCGAGGTCATCCAACGGTAGGCCCTGGAAACGAGCTGTTTCGACGGAGTCGGACCATAGGGAGAGGACCGCCAGATGTAACTATACACAAGAGGTGGTAAGAGTCATGCGGGACATATATTTAATGTCTGATCAGCTATAGTGGTCCGATATGGATGGTCCCAACAAAGCTTCCTGGGGAGAAAAATACGTATGCAAAAACATCTCCGATGATCTAGCTCGCAAATACACAAACAGACGGACAAAGACGCAGACATGGCTAAATCGACTCAGCACGGCATGCCAGGGTCTCGACATTTTCTTCCGAATGTCAGAAAATACGTAGCAAACTTAATATTCATTTGGTGGTTTAGGGTTCATTTCCATCATATATCTAAGAAATACTTACGAAATGTTGCTCTAGATTTTGCGTTGACTTCCTGCGGGGTCGAGTAAACGTTCTTGAATTGAGTTTGTAGGCTAATAAATTTTCACCATGAAGTACGGTATATCCATGCCATTAGCGTATGTCGGAAATATTTAGTACCACCAGCACCAAGCGTGTGCAAAAAAAAAAAACAAAAAGAAAATTATTAAGACCCACCATATAAGGAGTAGTACAACTTCTGCAAAAGGGAAACACAACGGTACACTATTTTGATCAATGTCGTGTGTGCAAGCTTATGTAGGTGTTCCGTGTATATGCATTAATGGATCGCCGGTTTGAATTAATGCAAGAAATAAAAAAAAATATTTTATAGCAATATGTAATTGAGTGAACTGTAAAACACAGTGGGCTTCAAGGCCAAATAGAAAAATTATACGGCAAAAAACAATTACAATATATTTGAAGAAATTACGAATGCGTCATTGCTTTCAATTTTAAAATTGTTGGTAATAATTATTGTAGTGACGGCGTATTTGTTTTGCACGCAGAATCTGAAACATCTGTGGCTGCAAACAATATTATCATTACGCATTATTGCATATACACAAATACCACACAGAAGCAATAGACCGTTGCTATTTAAATGAAGCTTTACCAGTTTCATACCTTGCTCTTGCTGATACTGTGCTGGTAGAAGACAATTGTTGCTTTTCCATTGCTGCAAAATATTCGAAACGTCATCGTGTGTTTTATCTTCTAAACAACTGTGCACACCAATCAATAAAGAGAAAACAAAACAAATATGAAGTTAATTGCCTAAGAGCTGATTTTGTCGTATACGTACATAAAAGAATCATCTTTTAGCGCTTCATCGATGTCCAAAATATCCATCGCTACAATATTTAATTTGAAATGCTTATGTTTGTTTAATATTTTTTTTATGTGTCGCCACTTTAACGTCACATCCACCCGTTACAATTTTCAGTAGAGGGTTTTTGCTACTGCCGTGTATATTGTTTCGGTTTATTTACTTCCTAACGTATATTTTAAAAAACCAAACGAAATCGCACAATCTTAAAAGAAAAAATAGAAAGCTACGACGAAAAAAAGACTATGGTTATTATTCCCTTTCTCAAATAGGTGAGAAAAAAATTTGGTTACTCATTCATTTTCAAAACGTTTGTTTACAGAATTTTTACACAATTTATGCAAATATTATGCAATTTTCAATCCCAATGGCACTTTTGCCTATTTCAGGCAGTGATTATTTTATTTCAAACTAATTATTCACCTTTTTCTTTCATCAACTGAAAATATGCAGCTCTCCCCAAAAGTTTTATCCAGCTGCTTGTTGGGCGATGACAAAGAACTGACTAGTGGTGAGCTTAAACTGATAATATGTTGCCTAGAAATTTATCGATTGCAATGCTCCCTGTCATCCAATATTAAATACGCCTTGCAAATAATTATTTGTTGTAAAGCCTTTATTACAAATGCACAAGTATTATACAAACGTAAATCTAACAATTTTATGACACCATTTTTTTATATAAGGTCAGAATTTGGAGTATTAAGACAAACTGTTAATGTTAACAATATGTTTTTTTGTGTTTGATGGAATCTAATAAATAAAAAAATTATGAATGCCTAAAAATTAAATTAACTGTTAAATTTCTAAAATAACAGACAATTCTTTGTTTATTTGTTTGTGATTTTAGTATGATATTTGAATGATATAATGTTACTTTTTTATGAAGAAATATTAAAAAAATATGGCAATGGCAGCAATTACTCCGGAAAAAGTTAAGTTTTGGTCCCCTCAAAACTCGATAATGGGTCATCTTAAATCAAAAAATTAAAATTCTTTAATTAGATAGGTTTGAGCCAAAAAATCTATTTATGTGAGTTGTGGGAAAAACGATTTAAAGTTTTTAAATTCGATATAAAACGTGCATAAGACAGGTATAAATTAACTCGTATATTTTGCACCAATCGATTTAGAATTTTGGCACAACATTCGCGAGATGTTATGTATTAATAAAAACGAACTCTAATCCCCCTTCAGTTCAACAATAATTCGTTTTTATATTTTGTACTGAATAATTTTGGTTATGTTCGAAATTAGTAATAATAAATAAAAAAAAAAAAAAATAATTTAAGTTTTAGTTTTTTCTTACACAGGCAATATTTGTATCTGAATTATTTGTAGCGCATGAACACCCCTTATACATTTACTTTCTTTACATTCCACAAATAAATAATAGTGCCATCCCTTTCACTCTTGTTAGAAGTCGGAAACGTACTTCATTGATAAGGCTGTATTTATTTACTGTTTCAATTTTTGTAGGCTATAGCGTTTCTATTGGTCCTTGTCTTTGTTTTTTTTTAGAGATCTTTTGACAACGCGAATGGTTCCAAAATCCACATATTCACCTTTTATTAATTGAAAGTAGCTGAACTCAAAAGTATTACGGGACAAGTTGATTACAAAAATTTAAAAGCCGCTAATTTCGGATATAATAATAAAAAATCATAGTATTTGTGAATTTATTGATTACTCGGTGTATTCAGTACTTGGTTTTTATAAAAATAATAATTTAAAGGATCAACCACGTTGTAGAAATTAAGTAAGTTGCCAACATAATGGAAGTGGGTTACTGCGTGTATAAGTAGCTGTGTGCAAGTTAGCGTCGCTGCCTTGATTGCAATAAGTAAATTGTTCGAGAGGTAGTGGTTCTTTTTTGGAACTACACGTTTAAATTAGGTTTAAATGTTTGAACTATAACGTAAGTAAAATGTAAAGCACAAAGTTGCGGTAGTGTTAGAAAATTACCACAATAATTTTCTACATTGAGTAAAAATAGTGTGAATAGATGTACATTAAAGGTGTAAATGCTCTTGACGACGGAAAATTAAAAAAAATGTGACTACCGCTGCTATCAAGAACGTGGCTGTTGCGCGTGTTTTCCTACATATATGTATAATATGTTAGGTAAAATAATACCAAATGAAATTCGCAAAAAGTATAGAAAACAAATTTTTAGAATGGCTTAAAAAAAGTGCAATGATATATTGATTAAAAATACTTACAGATATATGTACATATATTATGTTAATTGTGTGCTTCGAAATAACGAGTTAAAAGCTTTTTATTCTAGTTTCTTCAATGCAAAAATTACTCAGTTTGTGATTGACGACAGTCTTTGTTTATGAGATGATGTTAGAAGGGGGTTTTTTACGTATCATCTTCGCTGTGATGCCACGTTAAAATTACTGAGTTGCAAATATGTGCATAAGTGTGCTTTGATTGCATCAAAACGCAGTTACATATGAAACAGAGAAAGTTTACAAAACCTGTTGCCTCACAATTTGTTTTCATCCTATTTTCTTTAACGGCATTTACAACATACCGAAATTTAAGTTGAATAAAATTTGCATTTATGGCCTGGAAAAATACCGCTTCCGTTTTTCCAAAGCGATTCCAAAGCAAAGGTGGTCCGCCAAAAATTGTAAACAGTGTATACTGAAAATATATTGTGTAAATTTTCTTGTGAAATAGTTGTACTTCGTATAATTAAAACACACACAAATAATTTTGGAAATAATCACTTTTTGAAAATGTACTTATTAATCATATACTGTAAAAATATAACTCGACAATATAATACATTAAATGTACTTTTTGCAGTTGGTGATCATCTAGATTAAAAATAAATTATAAACAATATGGCTCGAGGACATCAAAAGCTTCAGTCTCAAGCTAAGGCTCAAGAAAAGCAAGCAAAAATGAAAAAACAACAAGGCCACAGTGCCAACGATCAGAAGAAGGCAGCACAAAAGGCGCTCGTTCATGTGTGCGCTGTTTGCAAGGTACAGTAAATACTTTTTGATTACACATAACATAAATACTTATTAATAATATATAATTACAGTCTCAAATGCCCGATCCAAAAACGTACAAACAACATTTTGAGAATAAGCACCCCAAAAATGAAATGCCACCTGAATTAAAAGATGTGTAAAATTTGCTATGTTTTAATCATTCTGGCTGCAGTTAATATAATCGATATTGAAACTTTTGAATAAATATTGTAGAAACGAAGCCAGCAGCTACCCATAATTGACGAACATGTGTATTATTGATAAAGCAACTAGAAGGTCTGCTTTTACGATAACATAGCTAATTTTTTTGTATTTGTTTTGTAGAGTTGTAAAAAACACTCAAACTATATTTTCTTTTTTATGTTAAATAATTAATAAAAAATGTAACCCAGACGTATCAATTATGATGTGTAAATTTTGTAGCGGTCTGCATACCAAACAATACGAAGTTATTTACTACTGCCGTACTGCTTCGCTTCAGTTAACTTCAATGTGGTTAACTCAAATTAATAATTCTTAACATTGATAAAGCTGTTTGATTGTATTTTTTTCATATATATATAAATAGAAACATATTACACAGAATTACGATTTTTTAAAATTGCATCATTATATTCGTAGATATATACATCTAAGATTAATAATAGCAAAAGGCAAAAAATATATTTAGTATTGTGTCACACAAGCATGCATATATACATACACAATTTTGTACTATATAAATTGCATATTGATATAATATAAGCAATTACTCCCCGCATTGGCTCATATTTTTCTCCTGTGTAAATTTGCCTTTGTATTTTAACGTAGAAAAATTATGTTGTAATTGATTTATGAGGAAATTCAATAAATATTATTTAAAAGAAAATTTTGTCGAAATGCTCATTTTAAAAATTTTCCGTTGTATTAAATGCTATGGTCAGTGCCATATAATACAAAACTTAGTGAGAATACCTAAAAAAGCAGTTTCAAGCTTATTCGGTGAATTCGTGAATAAATTGCTTCTTCACTTTTATTGAAGGTCATAAACTTAGACTCAGTTTTATTGCCATATTTTGGTTAGCGTCAGCTAAAATTATATTAAAAACCTTTTCAAATGTGATATGTGCATGTGATATCAACTGAACCGCAGATAAATATTGAGTTGATGTGGAAAACGTCAACCAGGGAATCGGAATTTATTACATTCGGGATATCCATTCCATTCTAATTTAGCGCTAAACCACGTAATTTTTAAGAAAACTTGTCGATTTAGTTTCATTAAAGTGTAACAAATTGTGTCCAACCTGAACGCTTTAAATATAGATGGAATGACGGAAATCATTATACATATGTACATCACATTGGTGAGATTTTTACACTCGGTAACTTAATTTGAAGTAATTTTATATATTTATAAATAATACTCATTGATCGACATACTCTGCACAAGACTTGTTAGAATAACGAAAATAATTATAAGTACCATATAGTAGTTGGGAGTAGTATTGACTCGATTTCTATCTACCATATTTTGTAACGGTTTGAGAGATATGTAATATATATTAAATCTACGGAACGACAAACAGACAGTCTGATCATTTCATTATATATTGGGTATTCAAAAAAGTCTTTTCGTATTTCTAAAAAAACTTTAACTTATTTTTTATATTTATACTAATAAATAAATAAACAAAGATGTACCATTTTAGTCTTTCGCGAAATTCTTAAAATCTTACCTTTCCAACACTGTATGTTACAAGTACAATATATATGAAGTCTTTTTCGACTACCCAATATAACTATATCTAATTCGACTAGTTTTGGGCTAAATATAGAACCGTTAGGGAACAAAACCAAGAGTATTATAATAGTAGAACATTTCCTAATTATATCCCGCAGACACAGTACAGAACTCCGCTCACAAGACTCACGCTCACTCGATAGTCTGAAAATGGTGAACATTTTATGATAATCCGGGCCGGGGCTCCAAATAACACACATATGCGAGTTGTACTGCCACCTTTAGGTGGAATACTATATCTCAAGAAGTATTAGATCAATTTTACCCAATTTTGGTGCAATAAGTTATACCGACGTTTATATGCTTCACGATGAAAATGAGCGTTTAAATAGTGCATTTATAGTATCTATATTGAAATCGGAAGATATTGACCGCTTATATCGGTCAATATGTAGGTTATCTTAATAAATTTCAGAAATAATCTCTTTCTAATAACACTTGTTGCTGCTGTAGCGGCAAAAAAAAAAATTCTAAAGTTTGACAGTCCCTCATCGGATAAAATTGGTGATATCGCCATGTACTGTCCTTCCTGGTTTTTAGGTTCTTCTTGTTTTTTACTAGCGTAGACACCGCTTACGCGATTATAGCCTAGTTAACAACAGCGCGCCACTCGTTTCTTCTTTTCGCAACATGGCGCTAATTGGAAATTCCAAGCGAAGCCAGGTCCTTCTCCAACTGATCTTTCCAATGGAGTGAAGGTCTTCATCTTTCTTATCTTCCCTCGTAACGTCGACTCATCAGATGTTGTTATAGCAGAACAGGAAATCGTCGAGAGAGGACTTTACTTCTTCATTGCCTACTCAGTCCAAAGTAGCACCTGTTGACAAGAGTTATTCTGCGTTGGATTTCGAGGCTGACATTGTTGTTGCTGTTAATGCTGGTTGCAAGATAGACGAAATTATTTACAACTTCGAAGTTATGACTGTCAACAGAGACGTGGGAGTCTAGTCGCGAGTGCGAATTATACCCTCCACTTAACTTATGACCTGAAAAATAAATTAAAAAAAATAAAAAGCTATATCATGAAAACTAAAGCTGATAGAGACAAACTGATTACAGATTTGAACTCCGCGCACCCAAATTAACTAGAATCAGTTGATAAATTCAAAGAAGCAAACATTTTTTTTAATTTTGTCGGGCTGTGTTATTAAAGGTGAATATTTTCTGCGTTGTGTCACATACTTTCGATTTTTTTTTTACCGTGAAGAACACTTTAAAAATTTGAATTGTTTAACAAAAAATTATGTAAAATATTTTTATTTAAACTAATGGATTGTGAAAAAAAATCTTTATTATAGCACGACAATTTTTCTTTGACTTCACAAAACTTCATCGATTTATCTCGTAGTTTATGAGAAAAACATTTTACAATTTTATCATGCTCTAAATTTCAACGTTCAATAACTTTAACAAAAAAAAAAGAATTTTGACGAAATATTTATATCACTGGGTATGCGTCTGGTCCACTTCCTAATGAACTGCTAATTTTCAAAATCGGTGATATTTCAAAATTTTCGTGGACCACTTGACGTGGTTTGTCCCATATATAAATGATTAGGATGGCGAGAAAAGTTGAAATCCGGCTGACCGTCTGTCTGTTCGTCCATGCAAGCTGTAACTTGAGTAAAAATTGAGATATTGAGATTGAGATTGGATTCCTCGGTACAAAACAAATTTCGAGTTCGTAGATGGGCGTAATCGGACCACTGCCACGCCCACAAATCGCCATTAACCGAAAACATATAAAGTGCAATAACTAAGCACTAAATTAAAAGATAAAGTTGTAATTTGGCACAGGGCATCGCCGGAGCAAAGGTCTCCTGTGAATAACAAGTTTTAAAAAAGTGGGCGTGGCCACGCCCTCTAATGTGTTTAATGTATTATAGATATCTCCTAAACCACTTAAACTACCACAACCAAATTTGCATTGGGACCCAACCAAACGATTTCGACAAAATTTAGTACGTGACATTCTTCTTACATTCTTATGTCATATTGTGAAAATAGATGAAATCGGACAACAACCACGCTTATTTTCCTTATAGCAGAAATGCGTTCAGTTTCCAGTACGCAAATCAAAAAAAAATTAATATAACGTGATAAAACTTTGCACGAATAATGTCTTTCTGACCAAAACTTGTCTAAATCCAAGAAAAACTATTCAAGCCCCTGGGTAACGAACTTTTGAACTACGGTACCTATAGTTGAATTTTGATCGAAAATGTCGGTAAATGCATGAAATATATAATTAAAATTCAGGGATGATAATTTTCTGACAATGCTATGTACATATGTAGGTACATATGTCAAAAATAGGTTGAATTGGACTAATACTTCTCTTAGCCCCCATATATGTACTTAATATAAAGATTTTCGAACTTCTAGGTGACTTTGCACCTCATATACTGTGCCCAAAAAATAATTTGAATTTAATCTGCGCGCGTCGAAGGATTTGGAGAATTTTTTTTTTTTAGGTTGGTAGTACTGTCAGTCACATTTATATCAAATTTCATGTCAAAATATTCATTAGTGTTTGAGATACGTGCCGTTTTGTGAGCTGCTAAAAGTGAGTTTTTCGTTTTTTGCGAAATCGAAATTTGTTGAGCAAAGAATTTGCATTAAATTTTGTTTACGGAATCAATTTTCTGTTGCGGATACGTTGAGGATGGTCCAGAAAGCCTTTGGTGATGAGGCTATGTCTAAAAAAAATGTTTACAAGTGGTATAGTGAGTTCCAAGCCGGCCGTGAACGTGTCGAAGACGAAGAGCGTCCAGGGCGACCATTAACCTCAACCGATGGAGCTCACGTTCAACAAATCAAAGTTTTGGTGTTGAAAACCCGTCGATTAACAATTAGAGACCTTGCTGATGAAGTTGGCATATCGAAAGGCTCAGCCAATACCATTTTGAAGGATATTTTGGGCCTCAAGCGCGTCAAATTCCGACTGGTACCGAAAACATTGAATTTTTTGGAAAAAAGGCGTCGCGTTGAAGTGTATGAAACGATGCTTTCCCACTACCAGGGTGCCATGAAACGCATTATAACTGGCGATGAGACTTGAATCTATGCTTACGACCCCGAAACAACCGATTAATCGAGCGAATATCGTGCCAAAAGAGAGCCGAAACCAAAAAAATCGCGCCAAAGTCGCTCAAAAATCAAGGTCATGTTGACTGTTTTCTTTGATTATCCTGCTATTGTGGATTATGAGTTCCTTCCAACCGGTCAAACAGTCAACAAGGAGTATTATTTGAACGTTATGCGTCGTTTGCGTAACGCTATCCGCCTAAAAAGGCCAGAATTGTGGAAAGACAATTCCTGGTTTTTACATCACGATAATGCACCATCCCATACTGCCCTCGTAATTCGTGATCATTTCGCCAAAAACTAAACCCATATCGTTCCGCAACCACCGTATTCATTTGATCTGGCGCCGTGCGACTTCTGGCTGTGCACCAAGCTCAAAAGACCGCTCCGGGGACACCGTTTTTATACGATAGAGGAGATTCAAGCCGCAGCGAAGACAGAACTGAAGGCCATCCCGGAAAGTGACTACAACCAGTGTTTCGAAGATTGGAAAATCCGTTGGCATAAGTGCATTGCGTCGGGAGGGGATTACTTTGAAGGGGATGAAATTGATATGGAAGAATAAATAAAGAATTTTCAAAATAAATACAACGTCACCTTATTTTTTGGGCACAAGTATCAGCCAATATGTGAGTTATTTCAAAGAAAATGAGAGCGCGTGTTTTACTCATAACAGTGTATCTTTGTGAACAAAATAGATACATTTGAGAGAAAACTTGGCCTAGCTCCAATATACTTTGACTTTGTTCTATATGATTGGTTTTACACCTTAAATTATTTCCCTGGCTTTGATTCTTGCAAGTTGCAAGAGTATAAAATATTCGGTTGCACCCAAACTTAGCCCTTGCTTACTTATTTTAATACATTATTTGACGGTATATGGGACCGGGATAGAAATATAAAGAAAAAGTCCACAAATTATTTCGACAATATCCGAAGCTACAATTCGGCACATGCTTTGATCAGTTCGGAAGCCAATAATTCTGATATAGTTTTAAGAGGAACTCATTCCAAAATTCACGACACATTTTATCACAGAACAGGACCCATAGTTACAGCATATGGTCGTGCTCTAAGTTATGCCCAGTTGTATTTTTGCGATGCTGTTATAATGAGACAAATTTCAATTGAATTTGGATAAAAATAATCGATTTGTTCGTTTTTTTCGTACAATAAAGCAACATTGTGATAGAGTATGCAATGCACAGAAAGAGATTTATATGGTAATTACCTTGAATCGTGATACAGATATACGAATGTATAATGATGCAACTCGAACCGATGTTGCCGTTATTTTTCGAAAATTATTGTTTACACTGAAGTTTTGAGAACTTCGTAATATAAAATATAGAACTATTATTATCATTTTATATTAAGTTCACTTTAAAAATGTTTTTCAATATTTTCATTCGTTCATTTCCAAATTTCGCTTCTTTGTTTCTTGCTTTCACTGCATACAGCGATTTGATTTTATGATGGCTGAGGATAGGAATTTATTTGACAAGAAAGGATTAAGCCAATAACCAGAAATAAACAAATAATTCTGCATGAGAATAAACTAAAAATTTTAATATTTTATAAATTTTTTTAGTAATTGTTTTCTACAACACTCTTTAGATTTTGTTCAAATTCTTCAAAATATCCACTCGATTATTTAGTTTGGACCCATCCGTAAAGATGTTTATCCCTGCGTCCCTGCCTACCTCGCTCTTCCACAGTATTCTCTGGAAGTTTAGACAATATTGCGGGCCGAATTTGAATTCAATTCTATAGGATTTCGAAAACCCGTGGTAGCAGGAACTTAATAAGTATCTCTGAATGCCGCTTATTACAGGCGATTATTCGGGAGCATGTCTGTTACTAGTAAATGTAAAATAACGTTTAGTGCCTGACTTGGCGTTGTTCTAAGAGCTCCACTAATGTATACACTAGCTGCTCTTTGTGTGCCTTCCTTATGCCTTACCGCGTATTTATTTTTCATTATTGGCCACCATACCAATATACCGTATGTCATTATTGGTCTAATAACCACTGTGTAAAACATATCCGAGACGTTAAACCCTATTTGGGCTCCACCATCCTTTCTTCACCTTAGCGTCTAAGTTAGTTTCCAAGCTCCGTCTTGCTAGCATTTAAGTTTGCCCAACCATCAATAATTGTTTGATTAAGGTTAGCGAGGGTATTCCGGAATTTACCTCTAACCGAAAGCACCACCTCGTCAGTGTAGGCGACAACATGTACCGTCTTCTTTTCTAGACCCAATTCCATTCCTTGTGCGTTACTACTCAGCAACTCTTCGTTTCTAGCACTATCTGTTCCGTGTGTCAGACCGGCATACGTTGGAGCGTTATATCAGTCAAGTGCGACTCTTGTACTGGTTGGTGTCATTGAGTGGAATATGTCGTACGTTGTCCCATGCTCCAAGAGTTTGACCACGCAACACCTTATAGTGACATCGCCAACCAACACCACGGTGCCACAACCGTCAAATGATCGTAGGGGGATGAAGAAAATTATGTGCACCTGTAATACCTCGCCCGATATTACCATCGCTAGTGGTGGTCTGATAAATAGCATAACCTGGCCTATGATAACTCTCGCATCAGACCATCTGAACATAATGATTTCGATTGTAATACCTCCCGACTTTTTTTCTGTGGACAATCGTACCTTCGTTAACTTTAATAAAGCTAACTCGGTCAGCTTCACAGAATTTACCTTTGACGAATGTCAATTCCGTAAGGGGGTCGCAGTTGCTACCGCTCACTTTATACCTGTTGGAATCGTGGAACTCCGCCTCAATTTTCCAGTCGAAGCAGCTGTTTTAGCGAATGAGCGAGACACCTTACGCCATGCCAATTGCTGTGATGTCCGAATAAAAGATTTCCATTTAGATATTTGTTAATTGGTAAATCAACATAAGCGGACAAAATGGATAGAGCATCTTAAGTCATGGAACCTTTTCACCGGCGTGAGTATGCTTTGGACTACTGTGAAAGGTTTGTCTAACCCGAATTCAAATCAATGACTATGCCTCTCCGAACCCGAAAAAGTGCGCGAGATATTTTAGCCGACAATTACTACACACCCTTCGGTAGACAAACGATGTGTTACTCGACGGCTGTAGAAAATGCCAAAAGACTGCGGACCCTTTAATACCGAAGAGAAGATTCGAAGTGTCATCAATAAAGCAAAATCCGCTAAATCTATTGGTCCTGATGGAATAAACATGTTATGTTAAAGCACCAAGACTCGACGTTAGTAAGCTACTTCACCAAGGTCCTTAACCTGTCGCTGACTACTTTTCCAATAGCCGATGTGTGGAAAATCGGAAGAGTGGTCCGACTAATGAATCCTGGGAAAGCCGTCAACAAAGGGGAGTCTTATCGCCCGATAACTCTTTTTTCCCCAATAGTAAACACACTTGAGGCCTTGCTACTCCCGCCATTTACTCACCACCTGAGCTTTGCTCTTTCACTTCTTATACGACCGCGATTATTGCCAAAGTACAGTGTCGGAAAAAACAATGAACTCCTCTCCAAGCAGTTTCTGCTGGGGTGTTTTCGTAGAAACCATCCCTACAGTCGCCGCAATCAAGAGGTCTTTTCTTAAATAAGTCGACGACATAAAACAAGACCACCACACTACCCATTGTAAACGACAAGCTCGAGTTGCCGCGAGAATCGAGAGTGACCCTTGCGTATTTCGTTCCGGATACTTTAACACCCGACATAACAAATATATGTCCAGCATGCAAGTAGTCCCTGTCGTTCCGAACCCATTTAAACACCTCGTTTTCGGTGACTACCGTTCGATGACCTTGACGGGACTATATAATAGTTACAACAACGATAGAGCGAGCCCAATCTGTGAGTAAGAAGCAGATGTCGCATGAGGAAGAAGCCTTCTTTGGCAAGAATCCATGGATATGAATACCACCAACCAGTCGTTAAAGTCAATTCCTGTAATTCATTCAAAACGGTTTCCTCGGAGCGGTCGTTTGAGTTTGCTGAATAGTCAATACGGTGGTTGCGCCACGATATTGGTTGAAAATTTGGCGAAAAACTCACGAAGAATCAATGCACTATGCGACGGTGCATTATCGTGGAGCAAAATGCAATAATTATCGCTCATAATTCCGACCTATTTTTAAGACTCAATTAGTATTCCTTATTGACCGTTTGGCCAGTTGGAAGGAATTCGGAGTGCATCACATCTGATAATTAAAAAAAACTATCTAGAACCCTGATTTTTGACCCGCTTCGACATGGCTTTTTTAGCTGCATCTCACTTTTGCCACAATACTCGGTCGATTTAACGCCTGTTTTCGGGTCGTAAGCAATAATCCAAGACTCATCGCCAGTTTCATGACATTCTGGTAGTCGGAAGGCATTGTTCCACAGATGTTAACGCAACACTGTTTTTCGAAAAAAATTAAGTGATTTTGGAACCAATCCTGCTTTTAATTATCTTAGACCCAAATGATATTTTAAAATGGTTTTTCCGGATTCTCAAGCATCGATTCTCAAGCATCAATTATTTTATTTTATTGACGTGTTCATCAGCAGTTGATGTTGATGGCTGTCCTGGACGTGGTTCGTGGTCAACGCATTCTCGACTCTCTTTGAATAATTTGTACCAATCAACAACAATTGCAAAAACAATTATCACCGAAGGCCTTTTCCAACATTCTGTCACTGACAGTCAAACGAACCTAGCAAAAAATATGTCGACGAATGGGTTTTCGCGCAAAATTTTAATTAAAAAGACTTACTATTTTTTGCCCACAGTAAAATTTTAGCTTACCCATTTAATTAAGGGATTAGGGTTAGTCAGAATTTTCAAAGAATTATTTTTTTTGCATTTTCGTTAAGTGTAATATCTTAAAAATATTCTCTGAAAAATTCACGTTGATCCGATAATTAGTTTTTGAGTTATTCGACAAATAACAAAGAGAGCTCGGGCACTTCAAAGCGCTAGTGTGAAATTTTAAATGCGTTTTCTCAAAACTTTGTTTTTTGAACTGGTGATAACTGTAACTCGAAAACCGCTCAGTAGATTTTAATTAAATTTATCACCCAACTCTTTTTTTACACGGTTTCTTTTTACACGGATTTGAAGTTACACCGTGGAAAAAATTATTTTTGTAAAAAACTTTTAATCTAGTACGGTTTCAAAATAAAAATGCCATTTGAACATACAATTTGTATGCTGTGAGAACTAAATATCTATACAGATATTAGCCCACACAACCCATAAAGGCACACCCTAATGTTTACAACACAATGGGGAAACCCACGCCACTTCTAGAAATACAAGAAGATTGAGGAACCAGACATGCAGACGAAACAACAACAAGCATGCATACGCAGCGGTAAAACCACGCCACTGCCAGCAACATACGCCATCCCAGCAACACACACCTTCCCAACGCAACATGTTGCGAATGTGTTAGCACGCAGCACAGGCTTGCTGGGGAGTTAGGTGCAGTGCTGCCAATTTGGATTTTTTCCCGTCAAAACTGGCTTTTTTCGTAGGCTAACTGCGGGAAAATTTTGAGAATTGCGGGAATTGGGAAAAGCGGGAATTCTGGCTTGTTTAGAAATTCAGTTGGCTTTTTCTGACTTTTTTCTGTGTTGTTAACACTTAAGTACAAAAAATATGAAAAAGTGGCAGCTTTACGATAGTCACTTACAAACAAACAAGAAAATGTGGTGGCGGATCGATTTTTTTTCTCGATATACGCGAATGTCATCTCTATTTAGTGGTTCCATCTCTATTTAAAAAGTGCGCGTAAATTCTTAAAGGTTGTGAAATGCCGGAACAATGCAAGCAAAAATGCCGCGATGTGTGGCTTAAAAGTGATGAATTCAAGGCATGGATTCGCAGGGATGATACAGGCCAGCAGAGGGTTTACTGCAACTATTGCAAGAGCACTATCACAGAGAAACTGAGTGATCTGCGAGCTCACGCTGCAACAAAGAAGCACACAAGTGCCATGAGTGGCTTTACCCAGGCGAACAAGCTCAACTTTGCAAGAGCATCTGAAAATTATAATGTGCAAATTAAGGAAGCATCGCTGCGCCTTTTTATTGTACAGGATACAGCAATGGCGCAAATTGACCACTTGGGGAGCCTATGCAAAAAACGGTTCGACGGAGCACCGGACCAAATGCACAAACATTTTAAAAAATGTATTAGGACCACACTTTTCTGAAGACTTACGCCAAGATATCGGAGAATCAAAATGCAGCCTCCTCCTCGATGAGTCCATTCAAATATTGTGTTTACCCTGGTCAAACGCGGAGATAGAAAGGGTTTTTAGCCAGGTTAACCTAATTAAATCAAAATTAAGAAATTCAATAGGCCTCGCCACGACTAACAGCATTCTAAGCATAAGGTAAAGTGTTATTTCAAGCAAAAGATATACTCTATTCATTTTTATTTTCATATACAGAAACGGATTACGAAGAATGATAGGCACGAATATGTCATACGAAAATGAGACAGACCAAGACGATATAGAAAAATTAATGGAAATCTTTTAAACAAAAATGAACTTAATAATTTGTTATTTTTTTTAGACATTTTTTCTTATTTTTGATACATTTGTTTTTAGATTTTTTTTGGAATATCTTATCATTTTTTTTAGCTTTTTTCTCCATTCTTCCCGTCAAAAACAGCTTTTTTTCCTGGTCAAAAGTTGGCAGCACTGGTTAGGTGACCGATGATCAGGCAATCAGCACGGAACTGTGACAACGTACACACGTTCAGCATCAGACTACGCAGTGAGTTTAGCCTCTAGCTAGTCTTGGTACCAGGAATAATGGGATGCCCAACTTATTCCAGTGTGAGAGCGCCTCAAAATAAGCGTTTTTTATAACATTTTCCATTATGGCCAGATTGAACAAAATAAGAATTTTTGGGCATTTTAAATTAAAATACTTTATTACGATTGCAAATTGTTATATATTGGACTTTTAATATATAGCGAAACTACTTAAATCCTTTTTCGTGATTTTATGGTACATTAAAACAACTAACATTTGATCTTTCAACACCTAATAAGGTGAATTGGGCCTATTAGTTCTAAATTAATAAATGTTTTTAATTGTTTGTAATTGAAAATTAATTCTATTATGCATCAAATTACAAAACGTTTCATAAAATATATTTAAATTTCACATTTTCTTGGATTTTCATTGTTTTAAATTTTTATTAGCGATCTTGAACGGCGGCAACAAATTCCTCCGTTCACATATATTTTTGATATAATTTCAATCTGGTCATTCCAGTCATTCCAATTACAAAACGTCAAAACCTCCCAATCCAGTCAACTGTCAAAGTTTAGGTGGTTTTGACGTTTGGCAATTGTTCTCTCACTTCCAGTGAGAGAGGAGTTGGACATCTCTTTATCTCTGCTTGGTACCCTGACTTGTGAACGCCGTCTGTTAAGGGCGAGCCTGGTAGTGAGTTTATCTTCTGACCAACTCAACCATTAACATTGCGGTCGCTAACGCAGTCTTCCGTGGTCCGGTATATTTACGCGGCAAAGTGTTTGAACAGGACATCACCAGCGTAGCAGAGGAGCGTCAACGTGTATACCAGGACAGCGTATTGAAGCCTACACAAGCGTCGGCAGAAGTAGCCGAGCGTAGTCGTCGTAGCACGCGAGCGTCAACGTGTACGCCATGACACCGTCATTGAAGCCTACACGAGCGCCGGCAGAAATAGCTGAGCGTAGTCGTCGTAGCACGGGAGCGTCAACTCAGGTCGCAGGACATCGTCATTGCAGCCTACGCGAGCGCCGGCAGAAGTAACCGAGCGTGATCGTCGCGATAGAGAGCAGCCAGTCGTCTAGCAACCAGGAACGCAGCAGAGTGGGAAATGGTATTGCCCTAACGGACCACACTGAACCGTTATCCTGAAAGCACTTTCCTAGGGCGACGACATTACAACGCGGGAGACAAATTTTGTAAATTTAATTAAAATTATAATAAAAGTAAAATAGAGTACGATTCGCAGAAGAGCCCCAATGTTTACAAATTTATTGTAACGAACCCTTTACACGGCGAGTATACCTCAGCAAATTATACTTGTAAAAGCAGGGGCAGCAAAAAGCTTCGTTACAATGGATAATGAAATTTTATAGTTTTCAACATTTTTTACACGGTTTTTCAAAGTAAATATAGTTCTTTATTTCATCTTACACGGTTTTCAGATGACATAGAACGAATCCCCCATTTTACTATAGGAAACGCCTCTTTTTTTACACGGATTTCTGAGGAACGTATCTACCGTGTAAAAAAGAGTTGGGTGCAAGTGCCTGTTTTTGGAAATGGATCAACACAAACAACTATAACTTTGGTAATTAAATTTTTTATTTGATATGAGTTGTTAGTTCGATTCACTACTTCCTAAGCCTTGGCGCATTGAACACATCTTGTGCAAATAAATTGAATTATTTCTTTATTTTTAGAAATCGGGTGGTAGCGCATTTACAAGAATTCAAAAAAATCTAGATATACATATATATAGATAATGTTACACAGCGTACACTCTCACATATTTCACAGCCATGGCAGCCTGCGAACCCCACTCCCTGCTGCATGTTCTTTTTCTCTTTGAATCACGGCATTCCTTTTTAACAGTCGCATTTTCGCAACAACCTGTGAAACTTCGATGGAATAAAGCAAATGCGTTATCTAGTGTATTTTTCCATGGCTTCGCTCTCGTATCCTCGAATTCAAGGTGTCCCCCAGCTCCAACGCCCAAAACGATATGATACTAGATACGATAATAAACAGAGAAAATAGATCCATAATATAATGAATATTAAATATATATAAGTATATATATATATGTACATACATATGTATATAATACATATTTGCAAACACTTACAGGTTCCGCATATTCGCCGTTATTAATGTAACAACCGTACTTCTTATTGTCGGCGTACATATGTATTTCGGTTGAAGTCCATACTAGTGTGAAGTTGTGATAGCCATTTGCGTTGAAATCCATTCCGGCGGCCATATGACTTGTACGAACGAAATATAATTTACCTTTATTAGGTAGGCCATTTAATATTACTGGGCCACCACGTATTCGGTTATTTTCAATATCTACTGACGTGGCGAAAGCTATTCGGAGTTGTTTTCGCGTAGTACAACTGAGATTGTCAGGCACAAGCATCATATCTATATACATATGTATAAAGAAGCACATAATTCATATTTCAAATATTAGAACTATTTTCCCACTTACAGGGGAATAGCCAATCACCGTAGGGCAAGGTTGCATATATTTCAATACGTCCATATGTAAAACTGAATTTTCCATTTGTGTCGATTCTCGACGTGTTTACTGGTGGGGGATATGCATATGACCTGTTTTTATGTTGTACATATGCGCAAGTAAAAGTATTGTTTTCATAGCAAACAGGCTGTTTACAACTATAAAGACAGACAAAGATGTAAACTTTTAAAATAAGAATGGTGCTTTTTGACAATTCAATTGTTTTTGTTTCTTTACAGACTTAAACGAATAGAAATACATAGTTCCTATAAAAATGTAGATACTACAATTTAACTTATGTTATGTTCGAATTTTATTTTTCTTGTGAAGCGTAGCACGAAACCAAATTTTTTTCAAGTGGATTTCTTCACTTCTCATCTTTACTATCGTCAAGAAAGTACAAGTATTGTAATTTCTCTAGTCCTGGACTAGACCAGTTCAAGTTTTTTAAAATATATATATTTGGTTTTTACCTAATGTACTCTTTAAGGTTCTAAAACATGACACAAAACATTATTAAAAATCCTGTCCAATTTTTAAGTATTTTTTCAATCAGCAGTCGATCGTACTCGAAGACTATTACAAGTATCCACTTAGTAAGGTCTAAGCAGACTAAAAATCCGCTTTTAAGTAGCGCGAACCTAGAAGGAATCGACGGAGGTTCTATAAAATATATATATGGATAGTCGAAAAAGTCTTTTCGTATTTCTAATCAAACTTCAAATTATTTTTTCTATAGCGTAGACACCGCTTACGCGATTATAGCCGAGTTAACAACAGCGCGCCATTCATTTCTAATTTTCGCTACTTGGCGCCAATTGGATATTCCAAGCGTAGCCAGGTCCTTCTCCCCTTGGTCCTTCCAACGGAGCTGAGGTCTTCCTCTTCCTCTGCTTCCCCCGGTGGGTACAGCTTCGAATACTTTCAGAGCTGTTGTGCTTTCGTCCATTCGGACAACTTGACCTAGCCAGCGTAGCCGCTGTCTTTTAATTCGTTGAACTATGTCAATGTCGTCATATATCTTGTACAGCTCATCGATCCATCGAATGCGAGATTCGCCGTGGCCAACGCGCAAAGGACCATAAATATTTCGCAGAACTTTTCTCTCGAAAACTCGTAACGTTGACTCATCAGTTGTCGGCTCGATAGAACCTTATAAGCGATGTTGAGGAGGCTTATCCCACGGTAGTTGGCGCAGAACCTTTTTATATTTATACTAATAAATAAATTGACAAATATGTACTATTTTGGTCGACCACTTTTTGCCATTTTTCTGCTAGAGCCATTATTCCATCAGTGTAAATCGAAATTTTTAGAACGGAAGCGAGCGAACCATTGTTGTGCTACGCGATACAGCAATGTCTCCGTAAACTTTACAATTTTCATTAGTGGCTTGCGTGCCATTCTTCCCTTTTTTATCTCAAAATATAGCGAATTTCTTTATTATTTTCATTCCTTTTTGAACAGCTGTAACTTCTTTTCAACTTCCTTGAATTTATTATGAATCTTCAAATCTCACCTTTTCAACACTATACGGTATTGGTAGCGCTGGAAATATACGACTGCAACGACATCTATTGACAAAATACGTAAATACTTTTTCGACTATCCAATATCTAAATAATAATAGGCGTGGCGAGTTGAGTCGATTTAGCAATGTCCGTCTGTCTGTGTTTCCGTTCGTCCACTCGTCTGTTTGTATATACGCGAACTAGTCTCACGTTATTTTCTCCCCAAGAATTTCTAATCTGACAAGATATCTTCACATTTGGCGTAGGTTATTTACTGTTTAAGGCAAAAATGCAATATCCGAAGAAATTAGTCAGATCGGAGCACTACATATATAGCATACATCTGCCAAACAAACTGAACGAGAAGAATTAAATAATTGTAAGGAATCTTTTGTATTTGTGAAGGGTAACGTTTTTTCTTGTTTTTTTTATAAACTAAGATGTTTACTATAAACTAAAGGAGAAAAATTCGATTCCTTTTCTTTCATCTAGAATAATTAGTCAAAATTAGGATTTGTTTGATGGCTGAATACTGGGCTAGCCTGAAACTTAAGTTCTATGGAAAGAGCTGAAAAAAATATCTACTACGCTATTACAATAAGTAAGAGCACACTGAAAGATATGGAACTGAAATCCACATAATTTTAAGCGATTTTCAGTATAATCGCTTTAAAAGTTCTTACTTTTTGAGTTCAATGGTTGCTTTATTTTTCGCTTGCGATATTATAGGTGTTATTAGTAAAGTTTCACGGCTTACAGTCATACACGAATTATCATCCCTTACAGCTGTAAAGTCTTCAGATCGATCACCTATTGCATTTGAGTGAAGATAATTTCCACGATTCCAGTTGGATAGTTTTGGTGATTTGAAAAGCTCTTCAAAAATCAAGTCATTTGGTTTGAATATTCTTCTAGAAGGTTTTTGGTTTATAAAAACTTTAGTTTCGCTATTTTTAATAACACCATCGGCATTTAGTTGTGGTTTAGCTGCGGTACATGGATCGATCGGTTTGTCGGCTTCCTTAATAGTTTCATGAATGATATTATTGTCCAAGAGTCTTACGCTATCGGTTCGTGAATATATACCCTCCTTATGCATTATTAGTAGATTTATTTTCACTTTAGCATTATTTTGCAATTTACGAGCGACTTGTTTAGTTGTCCAACGATTGTTCATTGGTTTAGTTAACAAATCCAATAATAACGGGCATTGTTCATTAATCTCAATGTTATATATTGCCATAGTGATTCCATCGTCATCTATTTAAATTGAAATAGGAAATTAGTTTAGTTTAAATTACAAAAAAATATTAGAGTATAATATGAGAAAAAGTTTCAACGATAGACGCTGGCTTTTTGCCGTAAACAGCTTATTTGAGGCGGAAGAAGAACGCCGTTATTGGTCCTTACTTTATGTATGATTTTGAGAGTAAATTGGTCATGTTGATTCGTTTTGATCTATCAATTTGCAACAGATTGGGTATCCGTATCGATAATATTGATACTTTAGGTTCTTTTAGTCATTAGGAAATATTATGGGAGTACTCTCATGTGAACGCATACATTTTACCACTTTTTAGGAAATTTTTTTTTTTTATGCGACAACAAAATTAAGTCATTTTAATTTTTAAATATATTTTTTTTGTATTTTGAAATGTAGAAAAATTTTTTTTTTTCGTTTTTTACATTTTTAATTTTTTTTTTAATCAAAGTAGTCCCCAACAAAAAATGTAGTTCACTGGCTGTTCATGTTGTCTGAAATAAAAAAAAAACGAATGGATTATTATTCAGTAGTTCTGCGGCTATCGTCCCTACCAAATATAAGCAATTTCATTAAAAAAATATCGAACTTCAAAAAAAAGTCATGAAAATCTTGTGTGTTTTTTTCGTTAAAAATCGTTTAAAAAAATATGAAAATATTTTCGAAAATAAACTATTCTGGTAGAGACGATAACTATAAATGAGTAGAAGAAAGAGTGTAAATTTTAAAGCAATCGGTTGAATACTTTTTGTTTAAGACCATGACAGTTTCAGAAAATGATGATTCGAGAAAAATGCGTTTAGAAACGTAGCAGCTGCAGACTTGTCATGGCGCCTTGTAGACAGTCGCTTACGACACGTTGGCGACTATGAGCTGTAACTTATCAAATACTATGATTTTCGGTCTGAATTTTTCACAGCATGTTTTCAATAGGTTTTACTGTCAAAATATAAAAAAAATCGATTTTTCGAAGTGATTACATGAGAATACCCCCTTAAGGTACGAAATAACATTATAGTTCCAAATGCTGATTTCCAACTAACGAAGTAGAAAAACAGAGAGAACTCTCTACGGTAATACGTCGATCTAAATAAATAGCGCAGAGTTTGCTTTTGTTCTCTTCAACGCGATCTCCTGCTTGGTAAATATGAATTAGGGTAATTTTCTTCGAAGACTCAAATTATTTTTTGGTACTAATACTTGAACAGTATTTCTGAGCAGTCGTTCACGCGTAATTTAATCAAAAAAAAAAAAATTATAAATTAATTATGAAAAATGTTAACAAATTTATTTCAATAAATGCCGGATATGTATGTACATAGTATGGAGAATTTTTGTTATGTATTTATATTGCATAGACACGGACATAATCAACAATCAGTGATGGGTTGGTCCAAGTTGATTTCCAATTGCCTCGATCGCGCCAAAAATTCAGTGCTGCTTTGGGCGACGTATTTGCCCAGGGCTTTGATAAGCTATCATCCGAAAAATCACCATGTCCACCAGCAGCGACACCAAGTGTAATGAAGAACTTCAATAGAGAAACGAATTGGAAGACGAAAAAAAAAACGATTAACTATAAATATTCATATAAGAAAGGTTTTAGTATTTGTGGAGCGGAATAATAAGTAGTTTTAGCAGTATATAGAGTACTCCGTAGTTCGTAAGGTCTATTAAAATATACTAGCATCAAATTTGCCTTTCATATAAAGCCTCATTCAAAAAGCGGTTGCTATAGTAAAGAAAATTGAGAACGTAATAACTATACGATCGCATCTGAGACAGAACGACAGCTTTTAAAAAATTTTGAACAAACCTTTCCAATCTTTTATAAGATCAAGAAGTAAGGAAGGGCTAAGTTCGGGTGTCACCGAACATTTTATACTCTCGCATCATAAAGTGATAATCGAGATACCGTTATTAGCAACTTTATTGCAAGAGTATAAAAATGATGCCCTCTGAATTACATGAAAATATCTGAGAGATTTACCGATATTTTCGGTGAAAAATTAGGTTAGATTAGGTTAGGCACTGAGTTCTTCGTGTTCGATATCAGGGACCTTGAAAAGTTATAGTCCGATCAGGACAATTTTTCCACAAGGGATACCTCAGCTCAAATATCGTATTTGTGTAAAGTTTTATTCCGCTATCATCATTGGTTCCTAATGTATATATTATACAGACAAGGCATCAGATGGAATTCAAAATAGCGTTATATAGGAAGAAGGCGTGGTTGTAAACCGATTTCACCCATATTTCGTACATATCATCAGGGTGTTAAAAAAATATTATATACCGAATTTCATTGAAATCGGTGGAGTAGTTCCTGAGATATTAGTGAAGAGTTTTTGGTCCATAAGTGGGCGACGCCACGCCCATTTTCAATTTTTAGAAAAAGCCTGGGTGCATCTTCCTTCTGCCATTTCTTCCGTAAAATTTAGTGTTTCTGACGTTTTTTGTTAGTCGGTTCACGCACTTTTAGTGATTTTCAACATAACCTTTGTATGGGAGGTGGGCGTGGTTACTATCCGATTTCTTCCATTTTTGAACTGTATATGGAAATGCCTGAAGGAAACGACTCTATATAGTTTGGTTGACATAGTTATAGTAGTTTCCGAGATATGTACAAAAAACTTAGTAGGGGGCGGAGCCACGCCCACTTTTCCAAAAAAATTATGTCCAAATATGCCCCTCCCTAATGCGATCCTTTGTGCCAAATTTCATTTTAATATCTCTATTTATGGCTTAGTTATGACACTTTATAGGTTTCGGTTTTCGCCATTTTGTGGGCGTGGCAGTGGGCCGATTATTATAAGAAATATGTACGTGTACCAAGTTTCATCATGATATCTCAATTTTTACTCAAGTTACAGCTTGCACGGAGGGACGGACGGACAGACGGACGGACGAACAGACAGACATCCGGATTTCAACTCTACTCGTCACCCGGATCACTTTGGTATATATAACCCTATATCTGACTCTTTTAGTTTTAGGACTTACAAACAACCGTTATGTGAAAAATGTAATAAAAGACAAGTGACACGCGAACTATCTGCGAGAAAAGTACTATCGAAGCTCAGTTATTTGCTTCAGGAAATCCGTCTCATGATTGAAAAAATAAATTTGCTGAATGAGCTAAATATTAACTCCGCCGAGGCCTATAAAAAGTAAACATGTTAATATATTAACACATTTTGAAAGCACTTTATATAATTCGATACGTATCCACTCTCCCCTGCTGCCCGCAACTGGTGTATTTACATTACTTAAACGTTTAGTAATAAAACAATTAAAAGCAAACCTCTTGGTCGAATGGTGCCATATGATTTCCATTTGTCCATGCATAATTATGACCCATTTCGTGTTGCGCGAATCCGCCATCTATACTGCCATATTTTTGTCCATCCACTTCAAAGCTTAAACGTTGATCGTCCCATGTTAGCGAGTAAATATGAAATGTTGCACCAAAATGGGCATCACGGCTAGTATTCACCATGAATGTATTGCGATAACTCGCTTCGGGGCGTAGTACGACGCCGCCATAGAGTACACGACCGCCCATTTCAATGCCACCACTAGTTTGTAGATTCAGATTGCTGCGTATGAATGCTATACGCATTTGACCTGAGGCATATGCTTGTTGGCCATACAAATTGGCGAGCGGTTCCAACAGCAGAACTTAATGAAAAACAAAGTTTAATAAAAATATAGTTTAATGTCAATCAGTTTTCACTGTCAGAAACCTACGCGGGAATAGCCAGTCGCCTTGTGGCAGTTTGGCTCGCACTTCGACGCGTCCGTATTTGAAGCTGAATGCGTGTTTGGTGTTGATACGGGCGGTGAGTATGGGTGGTAGCACAACACGTCCGAAGGCTTGGCGCCTACATTCGATATCAGAATTCTGATAGGCGGTACATCTGCGGAAAATTGATACGATTATAGCTAATAAAAATATACTTTTGTAAGCGGTCACACTCACCTTACACCTAAATTTAAATTTCCCCTACGTATGTCAGCATCCGGGTTATCATTACCCCAAATGCGCGGTTCTATCTTTAGCATGCCATTTGTAATTTCTGCATTCGTATCGTATAAAACGAATTCTGCATCGGCAATATCGAGCGGCATACGCACTTCGTAACGCCAGCGTGTTGCATTTAATTCGTTGCCGTTAAAATTTTCCTCAAATATAAGTTCACCACGACATGCGTTACGATTACGTATTATCGTCAATGTTGGCTCACAATTGTCATTTCGTGGATCTATGGCCGGTGGAGTTTCGGTTGTTATCACTGTCGGTTTTTTATCATTAACTATTTCGTTTATAGCTATGACCCCTGACGGCACCTCACTTACCATGATCGGCGAGGACATACTACGAAAACGGTTCTTATTAAATTGTACGTCAGTCCATATATAAATGGTATCGTCTTCGCGTAGACGACGTTTGATCTCAAAGATCCATCGATTATTGGTTTCCGTACTAACGCGACCGGAAAACTCGCCTTGCTCGAAAGCTTTGAATGGCCGATTACGATTTACATTGAATGCCACATTTTCGATGCCCGCCTCATCTGTTTTAATAATAGTATTTCAATATTGTGAGTTTGCATCTTCTCCAATTACTGTTGCAAGATATTAGTAATACAATTCAGTGCACATAACTATTTTAAAGTGCTAAAGTATAATTTAGAGTGTGTTGACGCGGGTTTCTTGAGCAATAGTTGATAGAAGTTAGTAAAGTAGTGAGATTCAGTTTGAAACATGGTGGAGTATTTTATTAGTTGAAGTACGGGATTAACCACCAGTGCTGAGATAAGCCCTCAGATTTCTGAGGCATTAATTTTGTAATGAAACCTCGATAGAATACAAAGGGTTTTTATATCCTGAACGAGGTATATTAAGTTTGCCACCCCGTTTCGCCTACGCGCGATCTGTCTGCATATGCGCGAACTAGTCTCTTAGTTTTTTAGTTATCGATCGGAAACTTTGCACATGTCGCTTTCTCTCCAAGAATCTGCTTATTAGTCGGAACGGTCGATATCAGACGGACCACCATATTGCGGCCACAAACACTGTACGATCAAAGTCAACGTCTTGTACGGAAAGCCGTTTTATTTGTGCAGGGTATTCTAGCTTTGGTGCAACCGAAGTTAATATTTTTACTTGTGTTAGGATAAAATAGTTTAGTTACAGTTTACATATATAATGCACAATTAATCCTCTTAAGTTACCATTCGCGTTAGCTTAATAAATATATAGCATTTGAATAAAGCTACTTAATTGTGTTAAATACCAAAGAACAATGTGGACCCATGTCATAGCCACCCATACCAAAACAGTATGTTGAGAACTGAAAATCTTAACTTAGATGCGATTAATGTTTTCTAATACCAAATTGAATATTAAACATAGAAAAATACGTTATAAAATTCGTACTCAAATAGCTGATTTTAAAGTCAATATAGTTTTGTGAATTTTAACATATACATACATATGTACAATACAATACTAAAACTATATAACCAGTTGAAAGTACGGTATTATAGAATCAAGGCTACCAGGTCAGCGAAGAGCTAAGCTTATTTTATGGCTAAGTGGTCCAAACGATACGATCTCAAATATCAAAGAAGTATAATAGTATACCATACCATAGAGAATTTTTCGTTGACTTTGAGATTCTAAGATTTTTTGAGTCTAAAGTGATGTCTGCTGTGCTGCAGTGTCTGATTTATGAATTTAAATATTAGGGCATAAAAAATCTTCCAATAAAATCGATCAAAATCAATTAAAGACTGGTAGGTATCTCTATCCCAGAAAGTAATCATAGGTGTTGGCGTCTTAAAAATAATAAGAATCTTAAGATCATCAAAACAATATTTTTATACATTTAACACAAACAAACCAGTGAAGCAAATACATACTTTTCAAATATTAATAAGATAATACTAATGCCTTTTAAGCTGATTTATTACTCTTTACGAGCTCTTAACGATAAGCTATAGAGAGCTGAGAACAATTATATGCTGAACATTCCATAACAAACAGACAAATTCGATGCGAACGGACATACCGGTAACGGTTTATAATGTGCTCATTATTTGATAGGAAAACATATCCTTGAAAATTTAATTTTAAGACCTGTTTGAGAGATCAAGTTTGCGCACTTTACGTGGTTATATTCACTTGTGAAAAAAACGATATTTTTGAAATATATGGTATTTACATTGGGACAAAAAAGCACCCGGAAGTTGTAATTCACGTTCCCCAGGTAAATGATATTTCAAAAAAATGTGTTTTGCGAAGTTGGTAGGGCTGTCATTATATGTCAGTCAGTTTGTTTACAGCAGCTGCTTAAGGGGGTATTCTAGTATAGAAATTTGAAAAAATCGAAATTTTATTTTTTTCATAATTCGATAGTTTTGATATTCAAAAATATCTCCCTAAAACGATTTTTCAAAACTCAAATTAATTTCAAAGTTATAGCCATTTTAGTGAAGTGGCAACTATACCGGTTGAGCGAATATCGTATAACGTAAATCTTTAATCGCGTTTTTCGCGAAACTACTATTTTCGACACTTCTGACATGATTTCTCAACTTCTAATGAACCGATTAATTTGGTGTGGATCTTTTTTATATATCTCTCTATGGTTGGAACTAGGATTATTAAAAAATTTTGATTTTTACTGTTTTTAAAAAATTTTGATCTTTGCCAAAAAACGGGTAAAAAATTCAAACAGTCGCCATTTACTGAAATTTTTTTTTTATTTATCCTAGTTCAGACGATAGCGGCATTTGTACTGATTAAAATTTGTTTTTTTTTTTCAGATCACCCAAAGTGTTGGAATCGTGTCAGGAAGAGCGCACCCTCATTTTCAACCCCCACCACGCCACCACGCCGCAATTAATCAAATTATCGCAAACATTTTTTTTTTGTTCTTAAAATATCAATAAATATCCGATAAAAAATTGGATGGTAAAAATGTTCTTAGTTTTTTTTTTTTATTGGACTTTAAAAAATGCCGTTAAACAGCATTTCTAGACTAGAATACCCCCTGCCCTGAGTCGGTACACCTCAGTAGTCGTTGCGGTTTTTAGAATGGATAAAAATATTGAACAAAGAATTTGTCTCAAATTTTGTATTTCTAAGCAAATTTCGTGCGTGAAATCGTTGCGAATATTGGAAAAGGCTTACGGTGATTCACAAACACAAGCCAACAAGTGGTACAAGACCTTCACTGACGGTCGAGAGATCGTTAAAGACATGTTTCGTTCTGGACGACTTTCGACTTCTTCAACTGATGAAAGTATTAAAACAGTGAAGGATATAGTGCTAGAAAATCGTCAGGCAAGTGACAGAAAGATGGCAAGAGTCGACATCTCTCGCGGGTTCGTTCGAATGGTTTTCGTGGATATTTTGGTTATGAAATACGTTACGATAAAGCTGATTTTTTTCAAAAAGAGTGCGATTGTGACCGAATTTATAGACAAAAACGCAATAAGCTTATGAAAAGTGTTTCGAGAACTGGAAAATCGTTGGCATAGGTGTATTATAACTGGTGGGGACTACTCTGAAGGCAGCAAAAAAAATATCGATGAATAATTAAATATTCTGCGTTTTATTTACAACTGGGTACTTTTTTGTCGTAATATATATATCAAATGTACATATGTATATTTAAGAATATTCTATGTGTAGTTCTTAACTCAGTATAAACGGTCCCCAATACTTTAAACGCATTTTCTCGAAACCCTGTTTTCAGAATCGGTGAGTCAAATTACTCCGTAACGGCTAGACCAATTAGCTTGAAGTTTTCACACGGCCATCTTAGATATTTATATTTATCAGGTAATTAACGAATTCGATTCTGACAATAATTTTTAAGCCAGTGAGTGTTGGCTTTCTTGAAAAAATTATTTTTTTTTTTGATAAAGCCATGATTTTGTCCTGAATCAAAATTTTGACTAGTCCTTCGATCATTACCTGTACTCATCTGTAGCAATAATTTTTTTTTTGCTTTCAGATTTCAAAAAATTAAGCGCAAAAACATTAGAGATCGACTGGGGCACAGGATTTTGGCTTAAACCGACTTATGCTATTTAAAAAATTGCGACAAAAATGTTTATGGTGTATAATTTTATTGGAATATTTTGTTGAAACTGCGTACACGCTGCGGAATCCTGCATTCCAAAAATTGACATAAAATAAATTCGCTATAATTAAGCAATATCGGTATTACCAAGAGTTTCACAAATGCACATACATATGTAGACTCAAGTGCAATTTCATATATGGAAAAGGTTATCACTCAAAATTTGATTTCGGATGAAATGAATGATCGAACGTATGCTCTGTTCACCAGCAAATTAATAATAAGGTATACATTACAGGCAGAGAGCATATTTACAAACATATATATATACCTATATGTATAAAGGTATATACATATTATTCGATTTATACCTTATTTAAACATATAAATAATATATACATACATATATGTACATTGTATGTCTGCATACCAACAATTACTAATTATTTTTAGCTTTTAATGTTTATATGAAGCTTTATTGTTAGCCACAAACAGCACCAGCACCTAAAGTGTTCCCCCGTTTAAAGAAAAATACATGTAAAAACCAAAACCAACTAAACAGTATTTATACGTATGTGCATACAGAGTATAGGGTATGTATAGTATATCACTCACGCGGTATCGAAACTAGAAATCCTTCTTCTTTCAGCTCCAGTTGAACTGGTGGTATTTTGTAAGCAAACCCATTTTGAATACCATAACAGCACAGAAATACGAAGGATATGCACCATAGGCATAAGCGCATCTTTATTTTCTTGGAATATCACGAAACACAATAAAAAAATTATTAAATGAAACACGACGAATTGCCGGTAGAATTTATGGCACACGTTCAAGCAAAGCTTGTTTTCATACTGATTGCGAGATATACTTTCTGACTAAAAGACGATTCACAACACAGATGAACTTAATCGGAAGCGGAGAGGACAGCTGAAATTCTAGCCACTACAAGTTTTGAGTAAAACCGGTGAGAATTCAATAGATTCAAGCTAATGATCGATAGCTCAGTGAGAATTATTCACAAGATCTCTCTTCTCACTTCGGTTGCGGGAAATACCGAGTTAGCTATGTGCTGCGCTTTGTAATTGATAAGGGAGATAAGTAATACAAAACTGAAAAAAAGTTTAAGTAACAGACTTCAATACTGCAGTTTTGCTTTATTTACTGACCTATGACGCGTGTGTACGCTTGACAAATGTAAAACAATACTCACTGAAATCAATCAGTCTCGCGTGTTAAGCAACGACATACACACGCATATTTTTCCGGGCTTAGTAAGTTATTTCCGTGTGCTTAGTCGCAAATTCCGGCAGATTTTCGGCATTCGCTCACTTGAATGTTATGAGTTGGTGTCGGTTGCATTCCCTGTTAATGGTTTTATCATTCTAATAAATTATCGCGTAATTGCATTTCAAGCGAAACCACCACTTTTAAATTGTTCAAGTCACTTTTAGCATGTTCGCATAGCTAGAGTATGTTCACAATAAACTTCCAATAAAATGACCACCAATGCAGGAGAACTCCCTGCAAAAACACTTTTTCAGGCACAAAGTTCAAAATATTTGCGTGAAAAAAGCACATTCTCTTGAGATTTGAGAACAGCCGCTGAACCAGATTCAGAGTATGAAATAGTGATTTCCATTTCTGAATATCTTTTCTCGATTTTATTACAATTTGAAGTTCTGATTCCTAATTATTGTTTACGCTGAAACTTAAACTTGAATCTCGAATATGCTCGTTAAAATAACTCAAGCCTTAACATCAAACCGATTTAATTTCAAAGCAGTCTGAAAGATCAAGGAATTTGAGTAATAGCGATAAACAGTTTATTTATTTTTATTCATCCCAGTCAATATATACTGCTGGAAAAGTGGTCGTGGCCCCGCCTTCTAATAAGTTTAATGTTCATATCTCCTAAACTGCTTAAGCTACAACAACCAAATTCACTCAGCGTGTACTGTTTAAAACTACTAAAGGCGCGATTAATCAATAACTAAATATGCCAGAGAAATTAAGTTTCACCACCGAGAATATGAATTTTATAACTTAATGAAAAAAAATTATTATGAATGATGAAACTTATAGGCTTTCTTAAAGGTGTCTAGGAACCTATTTTTCCGAGTACCAAAGGAAAAAAAAAAATTTTTTTGAATCAAACTAATGTATACGAGGGCTGGCTATATACATATGTATATTTCTGGCCTAATAATGAAAATAGGAATATTTATCAACGAAAATGGTTTTATTGTTTTTAAAAATATTCTCCATCAAGATTTATACACTTTTGCATGCGCTCAAACCAATTTTCGAAGCACTTTTTCCACTCCGATTAAGACACCTCCAAAACATGGTTTTTGAATTCTTCAACAGCATCTTCTGGCGACGAAAATCGTTGACCACGCATTATTTTCTTGATGTGTGGGAATAAAAAGAAGTCATTGGGTGCCAAGTCAGGGCTGTACGGCGGATGACCCATCAATTCGACGTTTTGGCCGGTCAAAAAGGCGCTGGTTTGAGCCGATGTGTGAGAGCTCGCATTGTCATGGTGCACAATGATTCGTCTTCTCTTGTTCGTTTTTCGAATTTCTCCGAAGACTTCAGGCAAACAAATGGTTGTGTACCACTTAGAATTGACTGTCCTACGTTGCTCAAGCGGAACAGTCGCCACATGACCAGTTTTGCCGAAGAAACAAGCGACCATTTGCTTCGAAGGGCTTCTTCCACGAACAACTTTCGTTGGATTTGGCTCGTCTTGGAAGACCCACACGGTCGATTGCTATTTTATTTCGGGCTCATACGCATATGTAGATCCATGATTCGTCACCTATGGCGATCTTATAAACGTCTTTTGAAGCACCGCGATCGTATTTTTTCAGCATTTCTTTACACCAATCCACACGAGCCTTTTTTGAGCAATTGTCAAATTGTGCGGGATCCAACGAGAACAAACCTTTTTTACGGCCAGGTGTTCATGCAATATCGAATGTATGCTAGTGGGAGAAATGCATAGGCATGCCTCTATCTGAAGGTATGTTACATGACGGTCTTGCATTATCAGTTCACGTACGGCATCGATGTTTTCTGGCACAACGGCTGTTTTTGGACGACCTTCACGGAGTTCGTCTTTGAGCGAGCGTCGGCCACGATTGAATTCATTGTACCAGTTTTTCACAGTGCTATAGGATGGTGCTTCATAGCCATACAAAGATTTTAGTTCATCGATGCACTCTTGTCGTGATAATCCACGTCGAAAGTTGTGAAAAAAGATCGCACGAAAATATTCACGAGTTAATTCCATTTTTTGGCCGAGATGATTTTTTAATTCCCTGTAAATAAAACAATTCACGATTAAATGTCAAAACGTTCTGAGTGATGTTATGCTAAAAAATGTCAAACTTTCCAATGGAAATGTCAGATTGCACCTGGCAACACTTAGTGTTGCCTTGGCCAAAAATATAGCAGCCTCCGTATGTATGTACATGCGTAAAATTGCTTGAATTTCGATCCTTAGGTTGACGTTTTACATCTTAAGATATTTTCCTTCCTTTGATTCCTTGAAGTTGCAAGAGTATAAAATGTGCGGTTGTACCCGAACTTAGACCTCCCTCATTTTTTTTGTTATATTTATACTAATAAACAACTATATACCATTTTGGTGACCAATTTTTTGCCATTATTCCATCAGTGTAAATCGAAATTTCGTAGTTTCCAGAACGGAAGCGAGCGAACCATTATTGTACTACGAGAACTGATACAGCATCGTCTCCGTAAACTTCACAAATTTCAATGGTGACTTGCGTGCCATTCTTCCCTTTTTTATACAAAAATTTCAAAATATAATATAATATAAAATGAGGCTTAAAATCTCACCTTTCCACCACTATATAGTATGACACAATGTGATTGGTAGCACTGGAGATATACGACTGCAACGACATTTATTGGCAAAATACGAAAAGACTTTTTGTAGTATAATATATAATAGTTATATGGGGGGAAAAACTCCCCGTATTCACCTGATATGGCACCGTGCGACTTCTGCCTTTTCGGAAAAATGCTTTTGCCCATGAAAGGAAAGCGTTATGCAGACGTAGAAGCCATGCAAAAGGCTTGCACCGGAATACTGTTTTGAATAAATAAATTGATTTTGCCGAAAAAATCATTTGTTCTGTATTTTTTAAGTCTTGTTTACTTTGGAACGCACCTTATATTAACAAAAATTTATTTTCAGTTTCGGTAAAAGAATATTTTATATTTATCCTATTTTTTGCAACTAAGGAAGGCTTTGCTGATCTGAAATTATTATTTTCCAGCAATATTTTGTTTATTTCACGAATTGACGAATATAAATAATAGTTTTTTTGGATTCCTACTAGATCACTTATATTTATTAAAAATGCATGAAGTTGTCAACGCTTTGCAAAAGAGAATTGAACAAAATTCCATTCGTTTCACTTTAACCACCAAACTCAATGCTTTGAATGTTAAGGGAAAACGTGAAGAATGTGCGAACTTTCAAGAAAATGTTTTCATGGTTAATCGAGGATCGTTGGGCTACATATTTACTGAAGTGGACTGCATCACTTTCCGAACTCAAAACATTTTGGTTGTTGAAATTTTCATCTGAGCCTGATTCAAAAGTGAAATATGAACAAGTTGTTCAGCCGATTCAGTTATTAGACGCGAAAAGTGTTCATATTGACGACAAAAAATTGATCGATCAGTTGCCAAATTTTAATGCGTTCTTGAAATCGAAAAAAGAGGACCGAGAAATATCAGACGAGTTTTTGCGCAATCTGTTAATGACCAGCTGTGTCAATTCTTCAAAGCTAATAAGAACGCTGAGTCTTTTTCCGAAATCTTGATAATAATTCAGTATTTGTTGTCTATCCCTGGTCAAAACGCAAATTGCGAGCGTATTTTTTCCTTAATCAATACACAGTGGGGTAACGAGCGTAACCGCCTCTCAGTTTACATATGCAACGGGACTGATTTTGACTG
This sequence comes from Bactrocera tryoni, assembly GCF_016617805.1. Taxonomy (NCBI): domain Eukaryota; kingdom Metazoa; phylum Arthropoda; class Insecta; order Diptera; family Tephritidae; genus Bactrocera; species Bactrocera tryoni. The sequence goes on along the minus strand of NC_052503.1, from coordinate 62,133,726 downwards.
AGACCGATATGGTAACTCTACCCAACTGTATCTATTTTAAGCACAAAGACATACATGAGTAATTTCATTAAGATAACTCAAATAATGACCAATATATGCGATATAAACTCACCGAGAAGTTCGGAAATCTTTATATTAGGTATATAGTGGCTCAGGGAAGTATTGACCCGATTCAATCCATTTTTGATACAAAGAAATACTGATGTTAGGAAAGAGTTCTGCCTGAATTTCAATTGTATATCTCACACATTGACCGACATTTTCGATAAAAAGTCAAATATACGTACCGGGGTCTAAATATTCGGTACCTAAGGGCTTGAACAGTTTTTGTTGGATTTAAACAATTTTTGGTCATTAATTGCTTCTTGATTTGTGTAAAAATTTTTACCCACAGGTGACCCTTGCTACTACCATCCCCTATACCAAATTAAGTTTTATACCTTAATTTAGTCCTTAGTTAAGGCACTTTATAGGTTTTCGGTTAATGGCCGTTTGTGTTCGTGGCAGTGGTCCGATTACGCCCGTCTACGAACTCGTCATTTTGTTTGTACATCTCAAGTTTTACTAAAGTTACAGTTGCACGGACAGATGAACGGACAGATAGACATACCCTCGGATTTCAACTTTATATACTTTACATACTTCATTTATATACTTATATACATATAACCCTATATCTTTCCCGCTTAGTTTTAGGTGATACGTAAACCGCTAGCTGAACAGAACTATAATACTCTGTAGTCACATGTTGCAAGAGTGTAAAAAAATCCACATGCAATTTTTGTAAATGTAATATTTGCAAGTAAAAAAAACGAAAAATTGGTTCTCCGTCAAAGTAGATGCTCTATCGACATTTATAAAGTGTAGGACAGTTTCAAATCAAATAATTTGATTGAAATAATGGACGAAAGCTTAATTTACGGTAAATGAAATTTACTCATTATTTAAGAAAATGTATCATTCCGAATCAGGTGAAATGCTCTTAAGAAAGCACCAGGTACATCGTTCGAAGAAATATGGTTTGACGAGCAATCGCCTAGTGAACCATCCAAAATATTTATGTGCGCAGCACCAAAAGAACGAAAACATGCCGATGATCGCCTTTTTGAACTGATAAAGAATGAGCAAGTGATGATGCAAAAGTATTTGGAAAAATCGCTGGAAAACGAGGACAAAATTAATATTTTATATAAATATGTAAGTATAGCAGAACTGATCAACAAAATTTTGCAACAAGAAAAGTAAGCAGTACTTTCGAAACATCTACCTAACCTTCTCTACAAAAATCATACGCATATTGATTTGATTAGGGACTATTTTCCGTGTTCCGGTACTTTTATCAGTAAAGTTTAATATTAATCGTCTCTTTTCTTTATTATTTTCTAATTCAGTGCTTCAGTTTTTAGAAAAGTAGCCGTATTTTGTGTTTGCTGAGTGGAGTGATTCTTAAAAAATGTCAAGAAAGTGTAAAAATGATCCTGACAAGTTCTGTTACATTTGTGGTGAGATAACTTCATGTATCTCAACGAAGAAATTTAACACCTTTAATAAAAAAAAAATTGTATGAAAGTTATTTCGGTTTTCCTGTTGGACAGCAAGATAAAGTGTGGGTTCACACATCTGTTGTGTTAGGTGTAGGACTTCTTACGGGTTGGGGAAAAAGATCTCGATCTATGCCTTTCGGAATTCCGATGATTTGGATGGAGCCGACAGACCATTCAACTACATTGTTATTTTTGCCCTGACTAATACAAAAAGCACATTACAATTAAAACTAAAAACAGAATTAAGTATCTTTGATGTGTCATCTAAAAACCACCTTCTGGCAGTGAAGAACTACCTACACCAAAACCAATTCAGTTGTTCTTGATCTTTCAACTCGAATCAGAGGAAACAGATAATATATACAATGATCCTTGATTTTCCAGTTGCTTCTTCTTCATCTATCTGTCTCCAGGAAGAAACGCTACACCAAACTATCCTTCAATGAGATCTTTAATGATTTAGTTCGTGATTTACACTTAATGCTAAAACAAACAAGGAGAACTTTTAGGATCTCGATTCAAAGGATGGAATTTATTGCAAATCAAACACACAAAATAACTTTTTTTTTCGGCATCGAGATGAAGAGTTAAAAAAGCTTTTTTCACAAGATAATGATTTCATATTTTGTAATTATGTTCGTGATGTTATGAATATTTTGGGAAACACAACACAAAATTACAAACTGTCTTTTAAAATAAACATGTACATACATACATATGTAAATAAATTTGAACTCAACTTAGTGTATTTTCCTTAATTCGAATTTTCCGTAACTCGAACTCTACTTTCTGTCCCTTGGACATTCGAGTTAGGGAAGTTCCACTGTATTTGCAAGTAAAAAAAACGAAAAATTGGTTCTCCGTCAAAGTAGATGCTCTATCGACATTTATAAAGTGTAGGACAGTTTCAAATCAAATAATTTGATTGAAATAATGGACGAAAGCTTAATTTACGGTAAATCAAATTTACTCATTATTTAAGAGAATGTATCATTCCGAATCAGGTGAAATGCGCTTAAGAAAGCACCAGGAACATCGTTCGAAGAAATACGGTTTGACGAGCAATCGCCTGATGAACCATCCAAAATAGTTATTTGCGCAGGACCAAAAGAACGCAAACATGCCGATGATCGCTTTTTTGAACTGATAAAGGTTGAGTAAGTGCGATGCAAAAATATTTGGAAGAATCGCTGGAAAACGAGGAAAAAATTATTATTTTATATAAATATGTAAGTATAATACTTGAAGAAAACAATATGTTTTATTCAATAAATAAATACCTTATATTTAGACCTTCGATGCCTATACATAGCATAAGTATATGTATGCATATCTGAAAACAGTTGTATTATCAGGTAATAAAATAATTCATTATTGCATTTCTTATATGAAAGCGATTCCATTTTAGTTTGTATCACCAACGAAAAGTTTCTTTGAGGCTGTTGCCTTGCCCTATCGCTGTGTAATTGCCGAAACCCTGATTGATCTTACCTTTTAAGAGTCCGCGCTTCGTTTTATACAGGTAATGTCTAATCGCGAAATGTGTTTTGTAATGGAAGGCATACACTCACCAATTATTGTACCAATTTCATCGAATTGTACAACTGATTGTTACGTATATGAGGCAGTTGTTTGAGTTGTACCAACTGATTGGATGAAAATCATAATTTTTTGAAATTTTGTCAAGTTGGTTGTGTTAGTAGGATCGTGTTTGCGTTGGTCGTGCGATTTCAAACGATTTCGCCATTTTATTTCGGCTGTCGAAGAGAGCGCGTCATATACAAGGTCTGTCGCAAAAGAAACAGAACTTTTTAAATATAACTGTGGCGCCACCGGACCTATTGATGGGTATATGAAATAAAAAGTTTGATCTCTTGTTAACATTTCGTAAAAATTTTAAGACAATTGGATAACTACAATCGATGTTATCGATCAAAAAGTGACAGCAGCTTTTGGTCATCGGTCGTAAAATGCATTTTGAACAAAGAGCAAATATTAAATTTTGTTTTAAACTTGGGAAAACGTTTACGAAAACATTTCAAATGATGAAAAAAGTTTATGGTGATCAGTGCCTATCCCGTAGCAATGTGCGTGAGTAGTTTAAGCGATCCCAAGAAGGTCGTGAGGACCTCTGTAACGATCAGAAGTCGGGCCGGCTAAAATCAGTGATTACCCAAAAATGCTGATTTGTTTTTACGATTCCGAGGGTATTGTACACCGAGAGTTCGTCCCACCTGTCCAAACGATTAATGCTGTGTTTTACCTTGGTATTATGAAGCGTGTTTTGTCGCGCATTCGTCGTGCTCGACCACAATACCGTGAGGCAGGGTCCTGGCGCCTGTTGCACGATAATGCGCCGTGTCATCGGTCGTCGCTTGTCACTGATTTTTTGACAAAAAACTCCATATTAACCATTAATCACTCACCCTACTCACCTGATCTGGCACCCTGTGATTTTTACCTATTTGGAAAACTTCATTTGCCCATGAAAGGACACTGGTTTCAGGACATTACAGCTATCCAAAGGGCGACGACCGATATTCTCAAGAGCATTCCGAAAAATGACCTTAAACACTCATTTGAAATGCTAATTGTTTGGGCTAAACGCTGTATCGAAGCACAAGGAAACTACCTTGAATAAAAAAATATAACTTTTGAAAAATATTAATTTTTTGCTGTTTTTTTAAACAGTCCTCTTTCTTTTGCACAAACCTTGTATAATAAGTAAAGCAACAACTTCCGAACTCATGTTTAAGCAACGAAGTGAATATTCAAAATGAAGTTGGCCTCAAAGTTGTGTTCAAAGGTCAATTTCTAGCCCAACTCAATCAACCAACTAATTGTTGCGTGTATGCCTTCCATAAGTGTTAATAATTGAGATGTTAAATCTCTTCTTCATAACTTCATAAAGCAATTTTCACCCCATGTCCTTACGGGGTTAATACTATTTATGATTGAAAAATTGAGCTAGCTATACCATATATCAAACGTAAATATATTTGAGAATAAGAAACGTATATATATTTGAAAAAGTTGATTCTAGAAATAGTTTTGCAGGTCAGAAAGTATTTGTTTCCTCAAACTCTAAACTGAAGGTCAAATATTAAATGAAGTACCTCTTCGAAAAAAGCCCAAAACGCGTTTATTATTTGTTAATTTTGTTGTTTATTAAAGCAAAAATAAACCCATTAAACTCGTTATATTTGCCTCTGTGAGATCGTCACTTGAAATTAGAAGGGGCAAATACAAATCTTTTGTCTTGCAGTTTGAAACTATGGAATCGATTATGCGTTGACCTGAGCTACTCGCAAATCTCTATGACAACTTCCTGTTTATTAAAATAATCGTTACTAAACACTAATAAGCATTTCAGATTCCAAGTCGTTTTGTTGTATATCAAAACAGATCAAACTTTCACTCACACAACTTTCAAAATTTTTCTTTGGAAAAATAAGAAATTTATTTTTTTAATACCATATTTAAACTGAATTTAACTACATATAATTCTAGTAAAATAATCAATATACATATAGAAGTGCTAATATAAACATATTTGGAATCATGCCATGTTTCACGGCCTCGAACATACGGCTTGTACGAGACCAACTGGAAAACGCTGCCAAGAGGCGGACCAAAACATCGACCACACATCGTTCCCACGGGAGCAGCACAAATGTACCAGCTGGCACTACCGCAGATCTGAATGCGTCCTTGAAAGCAGCCATTATCGCACAAAACAATAAGAAAGGGGCCAAGGAATGCACCGAATTTCTGAAAGTAATGGGCTACACGCCCCAAACGTTGAATAAACGACCGGTGGGACCGAAATCGGGCAGAACTAAAAATCAGACAACACTAACACAAAAGGAGTTGGACCGGCTTAAGAATGCATCCAAGGTGGTAACACTAGAAGATCGTTTAGAAGTGTTAAAGCGACAAGAGGAGGAACGAAAACGCATGGAAAAAGAGACCGAAGAGCTGCGCATGCGCTTCAAGAAGATTGACGATGCCCGACAGAAAGCTTTAGAGGAAAATGCTGTAAAAGAAGATCTCTTTGGTGCGGGCGAAAAAGTGAAGGTTTTAGAGCGTGCTTTTCTAGCCAAACATGAACAGGAAGAGGAAGTGCGTCGGGTCAATCGCATCATATTAAATGCCAAATGTCAGGCAGTCCGCGATGCGCAGATACAGGAGAAAGAAGATTTTCAACGTGACTTACGCAGTGAGGAGATGCGTATGGATCGAATGGTATTGGAGCGAGCCACAAGCGCGCTCAAAAAAGAGGATGCCGACGAGGAGAAGAAGAAAGAGGAGAAGTTGAAATACGCTTGTGAGATACGTAATCAATTGAGTGAACGCGAGACGTTGCGCTTTTTGGAAGCCGAACGTTTGGAGCAAGAAGCCAAACGTATACGCAAAGCCAATGAATTGATACGTGCTGAAGATGAGCGACAAGCACAGTTGCAACGAGAGCGTAAATTGAAATTCCGTGAAGAACTAAATCGTATTGCCGAAATGGCAGCACTTTTCAAGAGGATGCTTTGTGAGCAAGAGCGTGAAGCTGATATGCGCGCTGCCGCATATATGCGTGAAAAGCAGAAAAAGGAGCGCGAATTGGCAATGGAGAAGAAATTGGCACAAGAGGCGGCCGAAAGTAAGCGGCAGCGCATATTTATACTAGCTCAAAAAGTGCTGGAGGCGAAATCAGCTAGCGAAGAGCTGAGCTATATGCGTGAACAGGAGCGTATCGAACGTGAATACCGTCGCAAGGAGAAGGAAGCGGCCTTGCGCAAGAAACAAATCGAGAAAGATTTGGCCGAAGCACGCGAAAGCCAATTGCGTCAAACCAAACAGCGACAAGCGTTGCAAATTGCACGCGCCGAACAGGACTTCGACAATCTAATGGCACAAGTGAAAGTCGATGAGGAGAAACAGAAACAGCAGGAAGTGCAGCGTGAGCGCCAAAACGAATGCTATCGTCAAGCCATTATAAAGCAAATGAATGATAAGGAGCTGGAACGACGTCGTCTTTTAGAACTAGATCGCGCACAGGCCATGGACTGGCGTGAAGGCGAGCGCCAACGGGATCGCAATATACGCGCGGTAATTGACGCGAAATTGGCAGCAATGCGCGACGCCTGTTTGCCGGAAAAGTACGTCAAAGAAGTTGAAATGCAACTAACAAAAATTAAAAGCCAGAAAGCTTTTCTGACTAAGAACAAATAAGTGTAGGGAGCTGTTTTTTTTTGGTATAAAAATAATAATTTACGATAATAATTATTAAATTGACTCCCATAATGTAAGTTACTTAAATGATACGCACTTTGCTAGGAATATGCCTTTCAAAGATTTTTTTAATGTACATGCATACGTATTTATAATAATACTTACATATTCAAACACAGATCGCTTATAAAATTATTGTAAGTTTTTGCTATATTCAATAAAATAACTTTTCTTCCTGGGATTTTTTGTTTCTATTAAAGCTAGATTTGAATAACTGGCCAAAGAAATTAAAGACGCCAAGAGATACATATGTATATAGAAAAGCCCATTTTCTCAAAACACATATTTTTATTTTATCGGCAGTTCCGTTACTCATATTTTATTAAATAATTTGAATAATTTAGTAGAATGTATACAAAGCATTTGTTGAAAAAACATGTATTTTACACTATATATGGAATCGTTTAGCACATACTTGAAATTGTATATGCACATGCAGGCATGCACTCATAACCAGTATTAATATTCGAAAATTATATTAATAAGTAGCATGAATACCTATACAAATGTAGGTATAATTCTCTGCACTTAGAATGAAGTTGAAATTAATTGTTATTTTGTATACTTTTAAATGTTATTCACACTGAGTTTAAAATGATTTGCCATTATTCTTTTTTGATCCGTTATTACGATTTCCTTGATTAGTCTTCTTTCGTCGTTTCTCCGATGACCAGTCAATATCATCCTCATCATCTGTGCCGACAGTGGTTTGGAGATATGATGACGATGATGAAGAGCTTGCGCTAGTACCTTCCTTGGTAGCTAAACGACGGCTTGCAATACGTGACGAATTACGTCCCATTCCCATGCACTTTTCCAGATGTGGTGCGAAACGTGACGCCGACACGGGTCTATCACAGTTGGGGCAAGTGCAATCCATTAGTTTTTTAACTGATGAAATACCAAAAATATCATAGTTTGGCATATCTACAATGCGATAGGAAGCATCAGTCCCTTCTTCTGGTACACCATCTAGTGCGTCTAAATTACCAGTCCTTTGTAAATGGTGTATTTCTAGAAAAACACCCACAACAGCATCGTCCAGCAGCGATTGATATAAATAATGTGCAGCCTCATCCAGACTAGTGGGATCTTTGAGGATGTCGTGGTAAGCCTTTTGTATAGTTCCTATAGTCATTTTGGTGTTATTGGCAGACGTTTTCCCCGAGACTGTAATATTTGAGTTTTTTTCGTTTTTTGCATCAATGTTCGCTGCAGCTAGTGTCGAGTCTGAAGATGAGGCCATAACGCCTTATACTCTAAAACAGTAAAACGTATCTCTAATTTTTTTGTTGACAATGTCGGCTTTTTATGTCTTCATCTGTTAATCAAAACAATGAACAATCATAAAATCACCTGTCAGAACACTAAAATATATCGATAAAACGTTCTCGATAAATCATCTAACATGTAACTCAAGTGCTGAACACATAGATCGCGACGGAACATGGCAGCACGACAGTGAACTGTAGATGGTGTCGTGAATCCTTCTATATGAACATTTTGCATGTACACAATTTCGTTGTGGCCATACTAATACCTTTCACTTCAATGAAATTTTAATATTTTGTTCAAAGTAAAAAGTTTTATCCACAAAATAAGTAAATAGGTAAATTTATTTGTTTTAAACTATCAATTCTTAATACAAATGATATAACAGAGATATTTTAAGCTATTATTTTTAAAATAATGTCAGGTTTGTTAGAGTTTTAAATAATTTTACATATTAGTGGCATCACTCCTCTCTACTGTCAACTCTACTGTCGTCGCAAAATATAAGAATATATTCAAAATAGCGAGAGCGACAACTGACGGCCTGTAGTCATGTAGTCGTGCAGCTGTCTAAATAACTGTGTCCTTAAGAACGTGTGTATTTTAATATTTGACAGATGTCGCTTGCAGTCTGTCGCGCTCTATGTGTTGTTAATAATATGTTTTAAATGCATTACTTAAATAATTTTGCAGATTCAATTATAATTTTATATTTAAAAATAATATGTTAATGATAAATAAATATTTAAAACAATTTCATATTAACACTTTCATCATGGTGAATGAATATGAAGCTAAATTAAGAAGAAGAATGAATTTTTTTAATTGTTTACATTCGTAAAAGTATAAACATAACGTGAGTTCCGCAAATGGAAAATAAAAATTAGTTTCAATAAAATTATTGGCATGTTAGCTTCGATATAAATTAAAAACCAAATATGTTACTTGATGAAAAGGTCCAAAAGTATAAACTACTTGCTGAGAAAATCTATGAGCGATGCCAGGAGCTACAGATAGAGAATGAGCGTTGTGTGCTACGGTACTAATAAAAACAAATTGTATTTATTATCATCCATTAATAAAATGTAAAATTCAATTTCAAAGCATAAACACAGTTAAAAAACTTTTGCGTAGACGAACCCGCGATGTGGAGCTATTGAAGCGTCGACTTGATAAGCATAATGATATTTGGCGACAATTGCCCATGGTCGCACCACATCCAAAACGTAAAATCGAACAAAAACGAGGACCCAAGCCCAAACCAAAGAATCCTACTGAAGAACCAACCGAAGACAAAGTCAAGAAGGTACGCAAACAACGCATGAAGAAGAATCCTGCTCCGCCACAAAACAATGTTGATGGAATTATACAGCCCTTACCACATTTCAGCGATCAGCAGGAAAAACAATTATTACTACAACAACAATTTGTACAATACAAACAAGATATTTGAATCGATATTTATATATTTGATTATTTTAATGTGATTTTCCCAAGCGTACGTGTGTAACGTGCAAATATTCATTGTCAACAACACATAAAAAGTGACACGAGTTATATTTAGAGCTGGTGATAATACAGTTAGCATTTTAATTCAATTAAAAAGATTCGCTTTTATTAACATATTTATAATAATACCAAAGGCTATCAAAACTGCAAAATCATAATGATTTATTCATTCCAAATGCAGGTTATCTATTCGGCTTGTCTTAAACGTGCTAATCGTTGAGTCAACTCGTCTTGTTCTTGGGAAACCTGTGTTGATGCCCCAATAGTAGAACTCTGTACACCACTGGGTAACTCCATATTCAACTCCAAGCTGCATAACATAAATATGATAAATTACATTACTTGTTCATTTTGTTTAATATATATTCTTACCCAGCCTCATCTGCTACCTGTTGTAGGAGATTATCAACATCTCCTTGAGGTACTGAAGTTGTAGTTGTGTCGGACATGGTATTTTCCATAACTGAACTTTGTACATCCAAGTCTTCAAATTGGGATTCGAATTTCTCCATCAATGAGGAGATTTTCTCTAAATTCATACCTTTCATGGCCGCATCCATTGCCTTAACAACACCAGCCATTGAACTGGTTACCTTACGTGTGGTTAATGCCGATTGCACACGGCTTGCAACTGCATCTACACGCGCACTCATACGCAAATAATTTACTGCTTGGTTTTTTTGTCTTATTGCATTTTCCGCATGTATACGTGCTACATCCATGTTACCCTTCTGTATAGCCTTCTTGGCTTTTACCTTTTCAAGCTTCTCCTCTTTTTCACATTTTTTCGAATTGCGCTCCAACTCCTTAACGGCAAATTTTAAATTAAAAAGGTGTTCTGTAATTGTTTAAAAATATAAATTGTGGTATTACAGATAAACATATTTTTTGCTTTATAGGAGAACTGTTCTTACTTTCCATGGACGAAGTTGACATTTCGTTACCCAGTTTGATGGCCTTTATACAAATGAAAAACTGCACAAGTAAACTTAGTTAATGAAAGTGTTTTTGCCGTGGTTCAAGTAGTATTTATTAAAATTTAGCACAAAATTTGTTTAATTTCACAGTTTTGATAATATTGTAGTTTCTAACTTTATGTTATGAATCATTGTTTTGTTTGACAGCTGTGAGCTCATATCAGAGAACGTATACGTTCTCTGCTCATATCAAATAGGGACAGTAGTGTTGTATAACAGCAAAATATGTAGTAAAAAATGTATATTTCAAAATGTAAAAAAGCAATAAAGCAATAATTTTTAGTTATTTAGCATATTTTGTGTTCATAATGATTTCAGGATATTACTATACTTATTTGTGTAAAGAAATATATGAACACATATGTCTCAGCTGAAACACCCTGTGTTATGCTGTCTTTGTTAGTTCCGTTATATATTCACCAGAGAACGTACGTATTATACGTTCTCTGTATTCACTTCCCTCTACTGTTTTCGTACAATTTTCAAGTGAATTTAAGCAATTTTGTTGCATTGTATACATATTTGTTGATAATAATAGGAGTTTAAGAGGTTTTGGGTGAACTGTTGAGATTAAGAAAACTCTATAGTACAATAAAGAGGGTATGATTGAAACATTCCATAAACATCTGAATGTGTTAATGCCTTATATAAAAATTATTATATTTAGTGCTAATGTAATTTCTTTAGGATTAATTTCGCTCTCTTTATTTCCGATGTTGTGTAAGAAAATATTTATTTTAGTTGGTAAAAATATTGAATTTGAACTTTGTACGACATAAGAGGCTGCTGACAACATGAAATATGTAAATCTCTGCTTATATAAATATAAATAAAGGTAAAGGATTTGATTTTTCTTTAAACACTTCTTAATTGGCGTTCAAAAAATCTTAATATTTATAAATGTTTATTAGTTTCAGAGACTTCACAATTTTTCTATTAAATCCGCCTTCTGACCCGGGAATAGTTTCTATTATATACAATTGGTTAGCCTAAAGATTACTGAGTTCTTTCAATAATACCTATCTCCGGTTTATCACTTCATAAGTTCATTAGTCTTAAGGGGCTTTATCAGAATATTCTGTTATTCATAAATTTTTAATTATGTGATTATGAGCAGATCTCAGTCGAGATTTGAAAGATTGCAATTAGTTTGAGTTGTTTCGTATGCTACTTCGGATCGGTTCTCGGCCAAAAGGCCTTCTTGTGTAATGGTTTTAACAGTGCAGCCTTGCCTCCAAATTCAAACGTAAGCTTCAATCTCTAAGTCAAACAAGTCTATGAACCGGAATGTACCCACATTTATATCGGCCCAAGAACTTTCAATTTGCCAACAAATCTCATATTATTCTGGGGAACTTTACAACTACCATATAAGTAATGATGTATATAGTATAGTTACTCTTAACTCTTTGATATTTATTACTACGCCGAACTCCTTAACTAGTTATACCCACTTGCAAGTTAAAAAAAAAAAACATTTTATATGAATTTTTTGAAGACGCACAATATTTAATAAATAAGTAAAAAAGAATACACATTTACACAATTGTATGAATTTTAATAATCGATGATTTGTTTTGAAAACTTTTGGATTCCCATGACCTTAAAAAACGGTGCCTTATGGCGAGGAATATTTTTCTGCTTAAAAGTATCACAAATCCAGAAACCATTGACCATGTGGCGGCTTTTCAAAGGTGTCTTTTTTACTGAAAAGAAAAATAAATTAAAATATTGAAATTGTATTTAAAAAGATTATTCCTTGGATCTATATATATTTAAAAAATTCATTGGAAAATTTCAAGTCAATCGGATAAGCATTTCGGAGAAAATTTCCTCCCTGGGTCTAATAACAGTGTTTAGATAGAAAACGTGTTGCCAATTAATATAAGTTAAAGACCTCTTAAAATTATACTCATATCTCCGAACAATTTCCGAAACGATGAACTACCTTCATTTTATTCCTGGTCTTCGCTTTGGCCTGTATGCGTAGTGTATCGTTGAGTCATTAAATAATGTTCCTTCCCAACTACTCTGTAATTTCGGAGATAACCCTTCTTTCGTTGTGGGTTATATTACAATACCCATTATCTTTCTCTAAAACCCTTAGAGTTCATTGCCTTGTGTATGTTTCTTCATTTCAGTTTATCGCACATAATGTTGGTGCGCTGTCTTACCATAGCATGCATGTATATCCCTCATCTCGTCTCTAGGATGCTGTTAACTTCCTTCTTTCAGTTGCGTTGGTTTGAAACTTCAAATCAATTGGTAACCGAAGGTTATTACCAAATAATTGACTTTACCTCTGGCCATTTGCAGAAATAGTTCTTGACTACCAAAACATATTTGCTTTCTAATTTACTGGTAGGAAATGGACTTGGTACTGTCAATTCGCTCAAACGCAACCGAATTGTAGTGTCTTATCACCATGACCATGACCCCTGGACATCCCCTCTTTAGCTGCAATGCAGTCGGCATAATTGGTGATCCGTAACTGATTGACGACAACCGACCCCATGAAATCTTTGTTTTAATTTCTCCAAGGTTTTAGTCGACAGCTTGAAACGTTATGTAGCTCGTTGCGAATTTCGAGAATTCTAACTTTCGAACAATTCAGCTACTTTATCTTCAACCTTTCTATTACTCCGATACTGTCTTTTCGAATTGAAGTTTAAAAACATAGAACGGAACTGTGCCATCAATAGATGGATGATTCATAGAGAGGCCGTTGACATAATTGCCCGCTGTATTGTAGATAGTTCGCGGACACGATCTTTCAACTAAACCACTTTTGTGAGGTCACCTGCGATTTTCTTGCATCCTGCGTGTATTTTGTGCCGCGAACTGTCCTAATAACAGCACAATTGAGATTGTTATGCCAACATTTGTTATAAAAGCTCTGCTATTTGTAAGTTCAACTGCGATATACCTGGATCCTGCTCCTACCCTATGTCGATATTTGCATTGACATCTGCGACAGTTTAGTTGTCATTTGTTGGCATGTTCAAATTCTTAATCTTTGACGAGCATTGAACCTCTTCCATTTCTTCTATCTTCGTTATTTCTTCCTCTAATTCTAATTGAAAGACATATTCTTCAATCTTAACGTTCCGCTTCTATGACCTCTCGCGACCATGACTATAATTCAAATTTTAATAAATTTTTCGCCAAATCACGTTGCTCCAGCTCCTTTTTTAATTGTGGAATCTTCAAATCGTTAAACTTGGCCTTTTTCAAATAATGATGGTATTTCCTTGGGAATTTATTCAACAATTCCACTTTTGACACCAATTTCACGAATTTTCTCGAAAAATCATCTACCTTGTAATTCACTCTTGAGTTCGATCACTGGAATGTTAAATAAAAGTCCCGATTTAATGGCTACATAGTTATCTCCAAGCAACTTAACACTTATGACTCGTCGTTCCAGTTTACAACTATTGTTAACGCTCTTTACTAAGCAGCACTGCAATTATACGTTGAAAAGTGTTTCTGCAGTTTGCAAAGTTTAACAAGGGCGGTTTTAAAAGTACTTAGACACTAAAAGAAAAATGAAAGTTTCGAAAATCTTCTATTGCTCAATACACTTTGTAGAGGCTTACAAAGTTAACCTCCGTGGGTGTGATTAACGCCTCTTTTAACCCTAATTGCTGTACGACGAGTGATTTTTTGTTTTTTAATTTGGAAATAAAAAGAAGCCTTGCGGTCCTGAATTAGAAGAATACATATGATCCTTAGCATGTTTTTAGCAAAATTCGAATAATTTGACCGTGGTGAAGGCGTAGCCGTGAGCTGATCTGTTGCCATGGTGGAAGTGTATTTTTTTCTTCGTCAATAACAGACGGTCTAAATAATTCAGCTCAATATATAGTATGTGATCGTTTTCTCTTCTTAAGGTTGTCGATGGGGATCACACCTTGTGAATCCTAGCAAACTGTGGTCTCTTTTTACCGATCGGACTACAGGATCGTAAATTTAAGTAAAGCTGAGCATTTATCTGTCCGCCTTAGCGCCATTACGAATATTAAGAGTAAATCAAAACAAATAAGGAAGGGCTTTTTTCGGGTGCAACCAAACATTTAATACTCTTGCAACTTGCAAGAATCAAAGCCAGGCAAATACTTAAGGTCCTAATATTAGTTATATAGAGGTTAGGCCAAGTTTTCGTTCAAATTTATTTATTTTAGGCACAAAGATACACTGTTATGAATAAAACACGCTCTCTTATTTTCATTGGGATAACTCATATATTGGCTGATATATGCGGTACAAAGTCACCCCGATGTTCGAAAATCTTTTTATTAGGTACATGGGGGCTAAGGGAAGTATTGTTCCGATTCATTTTTGACATACAGTCATAACATAATAAAATAAATATTATCCCTTAATTTCAGTTATATACTAGTATTTCACAGTTTGACCGACATTTTCGATAAAAAGTCAACTATATGTACCGCGGTCAATATATTCGGTACCTAGAGGCTTGAACAGTTTTTATTGGATTTAAACAATTTTTGATTATAAAGTGGTACTTATTAAAGACATTATTCGCGCGCATTATCCTCCGATTTCATTAATTTTCACACTGTCAGAAGCTCCAATAAGATTTGTACTCAAGAAATTTGGTTTTTGTAGCATAAGTGGTTTAGGAGATATGTACATTAAACTTGTTAGAGGGCGGGGCTACTTTATAAAAAAATTTTGCCCACATGTGCCCCTTGCTACTGCAATTCCCTGTACCAAATTACAGTTTAATATTTTAATTAAGTGTTTAGCTCTTTGATATCATCGGCCTCAACACCCGCGCTGTTAGTTCTGCTTTCTCTAGGCTGGACAGAAAATGGGTCTGGTAGTGAACGATGGCAAAACGAAATATCTCCTGTCATCAAACAAACAGTCGTCGCACTCGCGACTTGGCTCTCACGTCACTGTTGACAGTCATAACTTTGAAGTTGTAGATAATTTCGTCTATTTAGGAACCAGCATTAACACCACTAATAAATCAGCCTGGAAATCCAACGCAGGATTGCTCTTGCCAACAGGTGCTACTTCGGACTGAGTAGGCAATTGAAAAGTAAAGTCCTCTCTCGACGAACAAAAGCTAAACTATATAAGTCGCTCATAATTCCCGTCCTGCTATATGGTGCAGAGGCTTGGGCGATGACAGCAACCGATGAGTCGACGTTACGAGTTTTCGAGAGAAAAATTCTGCGAAAGATTTATGGTCCTTTGCGCATTGGCCACGGCGAATAGCGCATCCGATGGAACGATGAGCTGTGCGAGATATACGACGACATTGACATAGTTCAGCGAATTAAAAGACAGCGGCTACGCTGGCTAGGTCATGTTGTCCGGATGGATGAAAACACTCCAGCTCTGAAAGTATTCGACGCAGTACCCGCCGGGGGAAGCAGAGGAAGAGGAAGACCTCCACTCCGTTGGAAGGACCAAGTGGAGAAGGACCTGGCTTCGCTTGGAATATCCAATTGGCGCTACGCAGCGAAAAGAAGAAACGACTGGCGCGCTGTTGTTAACTCGGCTATAATCGCGTAAGCGGTGTCTAAGCCAATTAAGAAGATGAAGAAGTTTAGCTCTTTGTATGTTTTTGGTTAATAGCGCTCTGTGGGCGTGGCAGTCGTCCGATTACACCTATCCACGAACTCCAATTTTTTTTTTTAAACTAAGGAATCCAGTTTCATCAAGATATTTCACTTTTTGCTTAAGTTACAGCTTGCACGGACGGACAGACATTCACCCGAATTTCAACTTTTCTCGTCATCCTGATCATTTATATATGTATGTATATACAGTTCATTCCAAAGTAAACAGGACTTAAAAAAAAAGGACAAATGGTTTTTTCGGCTGAATACGGGGAGTAGTTAATGGTTCAAATGTGATTTTTGGTCAAATAATTGGTCACAACAGTCGATCGATGGGACGGCGCATGATCGTGCAACACGGGCCGAACACGTCGAATACGGCGCACCAAACGCTTCAAAACTCCAAGGCAGAATACCGCATTAACGTTTTGGCCGGGTGGAAAAAATTCTATGTGGACAATACCCTTGGAATCATAAAAACAAATCAGCATTGTCTTCACTTTTGACTTCTCCAAGCGCGATTTTTTGGGTTTTGGCTCGTCCGGTGCCTTCCATTCAGCACTCTGGCGTCACAATATTGTAAAGGAAGTTTTTGTCCTTTTTGACCTCTTTAATGATGTCCCTCGAATGTTGGATTCTGAGCAATTTTTGGTCGTCAGTCGATTTGTGCGGAACACACCGTGCACCCACCTTTTGTAAGCCTAAATGTTCGATCAAAATGCGATAAATCGATGTTTTGGAGATGTTCAATTCCATTTCCCTGAATTTCAATCATGATTTCGGCTGATTTTTGATGAATTCACGCACAATTTCGATGAAATTTCCGATGATCACGGATTTTGATTGGCCCATTTGTTAATCGTCATTTATGTCCTTACGACCACTTTAAAACGTTGAAACCACTTTTGCACTCTGCTAAGGGATAGGCAATCATCGCCATAAACTTGTTTCTTCAATTGAAACGTTTCGGTAGAAGTTTTACCAATTTTAAAACAAAATTTAATGTTGGCTCTTTGTTCGAAGCTCATTTTCGCACCGATAACACAAATATACAGACACTTAAAACACAATAATTTCACATCCAATCGATGAAATGTCATGAAATTCTCACTGGACAATCGATAAAGATAGCATATTCTAACGGTCTATTGTATAACCTTATATCCATCTCGATTATTTTTAGGTGATACGTACAACCATTAGGTGCACAAAACTATAATGCTTTGTATCAACTGGTTGCAAGAGTATAAAAATGTTGGGCATCATTCAAACTATCTCTTGCGTATCAAAAACGCTCCACGACTGTCGGTACAAAAATCCACGTGCCAAGTTCAACATATGTTAATGTGCGACATGCTTCACTGGGACTACACTATCATGTTCATTTTTATTCAGTTCACTCTGATTAGCAAGACCAATTTAGTTAGCGCTTTATTGTTAACCTTTTGTGTTAATTAAATTGTTATTCTCAGGAAAGCCCATCGCATGGAAGGTATCGATAACATAAATCGCAATCAAAGCGCTTATAACAACTCTAATGGGAATAAAATCGCTAAGGCCAAACTATATGAGCACATTAGCGCCATATGTTGCTAAAGGCGTGTGGCAAACTTAGAAGTGAACTAATTATTTTCCAACAGACTAATAGAGCCGCTTCTATTAAGGCAACTACGTAGTTATTCGGCGCTTGCAAATGTTTGCAGTGCGCGGAAATTGTTTTTAGAAGTATTATAAAAGAAGGAATTAATTAGATTGATAACTTTAAAGAAAAATAATACTTAAAAAAAAACTTCTGCTTTACATAAAATTTCCAAGTTGCATCAAAAATTTGTAAATGTGTTTCGCTTTTTTATTTTGACACTTGTTTTAGTTTTGACGAGTTCAAAAAATTTATCTTTGCTGTACAAGTAACGGTAACAAAAAAAAAACTGCTAGGTGTAGCAATCCTGTTTTCTATAAATTCGTATTTTTTAGTGGACATATTCATACATGTTTTTTTAGTATTGTCCAATAAAGTCATCAAAAGGGGGGTCTCTCATCCGAGGCTGTATTTTCCTTTTCATTGGTATTGTTTTTTACGTGGCGGGTCCCAAGCCCAGCGCACAACCCTATGTAGGGAATGTTTCGCCTTCTCACATTAGCTCACCTTCGAACGGATGTTCTTAGGCTACCCAGAGGATACTTGGTCAAAGACCGGAAGTAGTGAGCTGCTTGAGCCATGTGTAAAAGAATCGTTTCTGGCCACCCCCAAGTGAATGGCGATCAGAGAACTTTCCTCACTTGCGTGAACTTCTACACATGACTCCATCCTCCATTAAAAGACAGCGGCTACGCTGGTTAGGTCATGTTGTCCGGATGGATGAAAACACTCCAGCTCAGAAAGTATTCGACGCAGTACCCGCCGGGGGAAGCAGAGGAAGAGGAAGACCTCCACTCCGTTGGAAGGACCAAGTGGAGAAGGACCTGGCTTCGCTTGGAATATCCAATTGGCGCCACGTAGCGAAAAGAAGAAACGACTGGCGCGCTGTTGTTAACTCGGCTATAATCGCGTAAGCGGTGTCTACGCCAATTAAGAAGAAGAAGAATAAAGTTGAGAGAGGAAATCGCTTTTATGATGGAGTGCTGAAATCTATAGTATGACCGAAATATTAAGCAGTGAGACATGACAGAATTTTCACACCTCGACAAATAAAGGACTTCTGGATGTACGAAATTCGAATATTTAGCTACAGTAATCAAGCTTTAAAGCTTTTTTAGAAGGGAACCTGATGTTGGCGAAAATAAAACAGGGAGGATTGGTAACAATATAAGATAAACCGTTAAACAAAGCGTTATTATTTGGAGAGTAGAAAGTGATATTTAAAACTGTTCGACAATGTCACTAAAACCCAATTTTTTAAGAGGCTTTTAATGTTGAGAAAGCGGCTTCCTGAGTATTATCCTGATGACTTATTCATAAAATCACATACATACACCCATAGTCATGCGTAAATCCATTTCTAAATTTATTAAAGAAATTTCCTGGCTCAAATTCATTAAACTTATCACCAGTCAAATACTTGATCCGTGCAAATCTCTTTTTAATCCACCATATATTGGCAAACTGAGAACTGCTCTTCTATGCTATTTCCATAAATCTATTGAATAAACGTTTCACACATTTTTCTTCTGAATAAGAATTGCACTGGAACTGAGTTTCATGAAATTTATGGTCAATAAACTTGTGCGTGTTTCTAGAACTAGGTAACCTTCTGGATTTCTAAAACGAATCTATTTATATATTAGGTTAGAGTACTGTCTCTTTATGTGTTTGTCAATTGATTTCGTTAAGAGAAGGCTTTGAGCCTACCATTTTCTCTTAGAAATGAGTGATGAGCAATGTTTATTGCATACTTACTAGTGAAAGCTTTGTGGCATTTAAAGTCTTTATAAAGCTTCGTTGACAGATCGCTTTCATAATGTTATCACTGCAAAATGATCAGCAAATACTATACCAAAATGACTTAAACGAAGATGGGTCAGAATCAACGTCTAAGGTGGTACGAATCTCCCTCTTCTTTATTTATTATCCTGCCTAAACATCTTTTAAATGAAAGCTGTTTGTTAGCTTTCATAAAGTAGAATGTCTTCCCTGAAAAGTTTGTTAAAATTACAACCAAAGCAAAAATTCGCTTCCGCAATACTTTCAATTAACTAGTTTCTTCACTTTCCTCTTACGCACCTTTCTTACAAATCCTACAACGTGTTCTCTCAACAAGTTGCCTTATCCATGCTAGAAATCTCTGATATTTTACACTTTTTGTTATGCTTTCACACATAACATACTGCCAGATTACTTCCGCCTGACATGCCATGCAAAACAAAACCAAATATAATATCAGCCGAGGAATAAAGAAGAACAAAGAACACAACTAAAAAAGCTGAATACACAAAAGCAAATTCACTTTAAATTTTAATCACAATATGAAGTGAACTTGTGCATAAGTGTGTGTGACTTCGTGTGTCTATATATGTATGTGCAAACCATAATAATGCAGTGAGGCGAAAACTTGAAGGAGTTCTAGTCGTGACAATGCAACAAACAAGGACATAGTGAATGATTGATATTGGAATAACAACAAAAACAAGAGACAATTACAAGGCAGCGATGAGGAACGTCAAGTTTGAGTGCAATAGGACAAAGGAATGTCTCCTTTATGTCAATCCTTTGTTCCATTGCTCTCAAACTTGACGTTCCTCATGAAGACATAAAATATCAACTCTCAAATATGTGTACTTGTGTGAGTGGGTGTGTAAGTACATATTAGATATGAGTGTGTCTATAATAAGTTGACAATTTCTTAATACTCTGTTGCAGGTACATATATTTATATATAAGTATATTCGCATCCATCAGTACATTATATATGCATGAAAGCATAAAGGACTTAATATGCTTAGGATTAAGCAGTCATATGTGAGCATATAAGGTACTTGCTGAGTTTGAAATCATTGCAGAGAGGGAAGGGACTTTTTCGTTTTTGTTGCTATATGCATAGCCGATATCGACGTTTCCGAGAAATGAGCAGTTTCTTGAAGAGAAAAGAACGACGAGTTCGGGTATGCTACTGTGCCCAAAGGTCGAAGGTTTTGGAGAATTATTTTTTTTTAGGTTGGTAGTACTGTCAGTCACATTTATGTCAAATTTCATGTCAAAATATTCATTAGTGTTTGAGATACGTGTCGTTTTGTGAGCTGCTAAAAGTGAGTTTTTCGTTTTTTGCAATGTCGAAATTTGTTGAGCAAAGAATTTCATTAAATTTTGTTTACGGAATGAATTTTCTGCTGCGGATGCGTTGAGGATGGTGCAGAAAGCCTTTGGTGATGAGGCTATGTCTAAAAAAAATGTTTACAAGTGGTAAAGAGAGTTCCAAGCCGGCCGTGAACGTGTCGAAGACGGAGAGCGTCCAGGGCGACCATCAACCTGAACCGAGGAAGCTCATGTTCAACAAATCAAAGATTTGGTGTTGAAAAACCGTCGATTAACAAATAGAGACCTTGCTGATGAAGTTGGCATATCGAAAGGCTCAGCCAATATCATTTTGAAGGATGTTTTGGACCTCAAGCGCGTCAAATTTCGACTGGTACCGAAAACATTGAATTTTTTGGAAAAAAGGCGTCGCATTGAAGTGTGTGAAACGATGCTTTCCGACAACCAGGGTGTCATGCAACGCATTATAACTGGCGATGAGACTTGGATCTATGCTTACGACCCCGAAACAACCGATCAATCGAGCGAATATCGTGCCAAAAGAGAGCCGAGACCAAAAAAATCGCGCCAAAGTCGCTCAAAAATCAAGGTCATGTTGACTGTTTTCTTCGATTATCGTGGTGTTGTGCATTATGAATTCCTTCCAACCGGTCAAACAGTCAACAAGGAATATTATTTGAACGTTATGCGTCGTTTGCGTAACGCTATCCGCCTAAAAAGGCCGGAATTGTGAAAAGACAATTCTTGGTTTTTACACCACGATAATGCACCATCCCATACTGCCCTCGTAATTCGTGATCATTTCGCCAAAAACTCAACCCATATCGTTCCGCAACCACCGTATTCACCTGATCTGGCGCCGTGCGACTTCTGGCTGTTCACCAAGCTCAAAAGACCGCTCCGGGGACACCGTTTTTATACGATAGAGGAGATTCAAGCCGCAGCGAAGACGGAACTGAAGGCCATCCCGGAAAGTGACTACAACCAGTGTTTCGAAGATTGGAAAATCCGTTGGCATAAGTGCATTGCGTTGGGAGGGGATTACTTTGAAGGGGATGAAATTGATTTGGAAGAATAAATAAAGAATTTTCAAAATAAATACAATGTCAGCTTTTTTTTGGGCACAGTTTTGCATGATCTTAATCTTCATTTTCGCTTTAAATTCATTATAGATCGTTAACGCTCGAAGTAAGAGGTAGAAATGCTACTCAAAGATTGTTTGCAAAGAATCTGTTCCTTACGGCTCTACATATAAAAAAGCCAACCAATTAATATCGGTGATGTGGTAGACACGGACACGAAATTTGTCAAGCAAACGATCAATGGTTTCGTGGCTTATCTGACATAGTGCGCCATTCTACAAATGTACGAATTATTCAGAATTATATCTTATATTCTGGTATCACTTAGGAAGTATCGTTTAGAATCTCTGCAGTACTCACAGTTACCTCAAAAGGCACTACCAGCTTTGTTCAAATATGTATATCTATTAGTTTCCACTGAAGAACAAGTCCAAGAGTGGCATCCATCCCAACACAAAAAATTCTACATAAAAAGGATTGGAAACATAAATCACTCGCAAAAACTTAGATTAGATTGCGAACATATTCAGTAAAACAAAATTGTATTGAAGTATTTTTTTCTATTTATCATTTTATACTACCCTTAAACTGTTTCCCGGTTGGTAAAAATCGAAACTTAATGGAATTCAGAAGGATACCTGCGAATAAAGGTAAGCTCAGTAGTAAGGTAATATATAATATTTACTTGATCATAACAAAAATATATTCATTACTGAAACTGACGGTCTTGTTCCAGATTAATCAATTTCTACAAAATATCATAGTCAGATGTATTGTATAAGATAGTACAAATTGAAGAAATTGTTGGAGAAAAATCTACTAAATTCGTTTATGCATTACTGAGAGAGGGGTACGGTTTTTATATCCAGGCATCAACAAAAAAGCCATTCGATAACTACTAAAACTAAACTATTAATTTGAAATGTGAACTCCTTCTAAAAAGAAGAGTGAAAACTTGCATATTCTCCAAATTAACCCTAACCCATAAGGCAAAGGCATTGCGACTTGTCTAGAAAGACAAGTTCAATTAAGAAAATATTGAGCCTTAAAAATTTGTTCTCCTATTATATAACTATAAGTTCTAGTATTATAATAGGTTGTCAAAAAAGTCTTGCGGTATTTTCGCTTGTTGGCGCTGAAAGCGCGTAGTTCCAGTTTTATTCGTCGCATACGTCGTCATACTATACCTTTTTGAAAAGCTCATTTCACGCGCTAACACGTATTTGATTGATTGTCGTTTCTTTTAAGTCGTTCGTGAGTTATAGCGTCGCAAGCATGGAGCAAAATAAAGAGAAAATACGGCATATTTTACAGTACTACTACGATAAAGGCAAAAATGCATCTCAAGCCGCCAATAAAATTTGTGCAGTTTATGGACCCGATACAGTTTCCATTTCCACCGCACAACGATGGTTTCAACGTTTTCGACCTGGTGTAGAGGTGGTCGAAGATGCGCCACGCTCCGGAAGGCCTGTCGTCGAAAATTGCGATAAAATCGCTGAATTGGTCGAAAGAGACCGGCATAGTAGCAGCCGTAGCATCGGTCAAGAGCTGGGCATGAGTCATCAAAAATTCATTTCAATTTCAATAAAAATACCGCAAGACTTTTTTGACAACCCATTACTTTGTAAGATAACTCAAATTTCGTTTTTCCGTGATTAGATATCTAACAACTTCGCTTCCAACTCAAATGGCTGTCACATACTAAGGCAAAAGGAATTGCTATAATTGCAAAATAATCGTATTTTCACGTTCAAAGGAAGTTCATCGGTCGATTTGGAACAGGCATACATCCACATTTCTTATCATCGTCACAGTTGTGTGATTCACAAAGCACTTGCAAAAGCAAAAGTAGCAATTTGAAAGTCAAAAGAAACAAATATTCCTTTCCAATGTGAATGATGAGTTGCAGTACTCAGCTTCTATTGTATTATCCCGATGCCTTGCATTAATCTTCTTAGTTGTTTTTGCATATGATTTAGTAAACATAACAGTGAGTTCTTCCTAAGCTCAATATGGAGGTACGCCTGTATGAAGTAAGGAGCGAGGTGCGATAGGTTATTGGTTATACTTTATTTACACACATATGTACATATATCGAGACAGTATACAAATATTCAAGTATTTCAATAATAAACTCTTCTTCTAGCTCAAAAATATCCATTTACATATACAGCGGTACATATATATGATGAGACAATAACCGGTGTGTTTAACGTGGGCTGACGATAGTCTTACCCCATGGCGCTTAATAATCGAGTGGATCAAATCAATGCCTTCCTCAGCGCCCCGAGAATACGGAGCCAATTGCAAGTGTGGAATGGATACACTAACCACTTTGGAAGGATTTGAGGTC
This sequence comes from Bactrocera tryoni, assembly GCF_016617805.1. Taxonomy (NCBI): domain Eukaryota; kingdom Metazoa; phylum Arthropoda; class Insecta; order Diptera; family Tephritidae; genus Bactrocera; species Bactrocera tryoni. The sequence continues at coordinate 62,109,356 of NC_052503.1, read as the reverse complement.
CATCTGAAACTTCTTCCGTACTTTGGGTTTGGCACCCAGTTGCAATGCAACTCCACGTTGAACTAACACGAGGTCAGTTCCTCCGCATTCGGTTATTAAACCACAACTATCACGATACTCTCCGAAATGCCGTGCTGCATGAGCAGGTTGAAACGAGCTCTAAACAGGAAGCAGGAGCCTCCCGTGTTACCAGAATTAAGTCTCCGGTCAGATCTCGTAGCCGAAACTACTGCCAGTTGAAATTTCATACTTCTCTGGAGTGATGATTAGGGGTTGTACCAACAGTTACATTGCACGAACACACCATTTCCACAAGAAGATAGCCCTAATTCTTAGTTAAGCGCCTTCGCTGTCTAAACTACTCACGCACCAGTCTAATTCTTCGGAGATCGGTAATGACTGAGCACTTTGGACACTCCGTGATCACATGCACTCAAAAAATGCAATTCAATGGCGAAAATTGTAAAGTTTTCGACGTTTGTTAACTCAGCAATAGTGCAATGATGAACTTGATTCAATGTTTAGCGATGGGCATAGATCACTCAAAACATCGATTTGATAAGTCATCTACCGTATAGTCTTGACTTGGCACCGAATGACTTATTTTGAACTAAGTGGCCGACGTTTTTCGACTCCTGAAGAGTGGTAAAAATGCTTCAACAGTTGGCTTAAGCCCATGTAAAAGTGTATAGATCTTAATGAAGATTTTGATAAACAATTTTTTCACTTAAGTATTAACATTTGTTTTCGTTTTCTAATTGCTGTCATCTAGAAGAATTTTACTCCCTAGGTATCCCCGCATCTCCATATGATCATCGGAAATCCGGCAATTCTGCATCAATAATACACTTAATCAGAACAAGGGAAGATGTACCTAATAAAACCTGCATCGCATCCATTGAAACGAAGTGACATACAGTTAAAATAGTAAGCATCGTGAAAATTGCTCATTCCCACGATATTGGGTCTCCATAAGTGGCACAAGCCAAAAAAAAAAAAAAAAAACACGATATATGGTGGAAACAGTATGGCATCGAAAATCATAATACATATGTATGTGTCAGTAAAACACGCTCTCTCATTTTCATAGAGCTAATTCACATATTGGGCGATGCATATACATAAAGTAATTGATACCTAATGGGACTGAAGGGATTGACTCGATTCAACGCACTTTTCACACAGACATACCATTGTCAGGAAAAGACGATCCCTGAATTTTAATTCTATATGTCACACACCTACCGATATTTTCGGTAACTTTAGTGGTCTGAAGGTATGTGCATATTTTGCAGGGAAATATGTGTACCAAAGTTCATCAAGTAGTAGTATTGTTAGTGACATCTGTCAGCATGTTGAAAAAGTATGAAACTGATACTTAAGCACCCTTGGCTACACTCACTGCATTTCAATCAAATTAGACATGTAACATACATCTGACATTCTTATATTACATATAACACAATTTTATTTAGTTACTTAAGTCTATTAATTCTTACAGACTATTAAAAAATTATTATTTAAATTAGAATTATAAAATAATAATATTATAATCAAACAAATAGTTAACTTAGCTAAAAAACAGAATTAAGGGTGTTAATGAAGGAAGCCTTAGACTGAGAAAAATGAAGTAGAACTTTCTCGAAGAATCTTCTTTCTCGAATCGAGTTAAACTCACGAACAACACGCTTGAGAGGGGCATAATCCGTAAATTCAGTTTTCTTGCAATAAAATGGGGAAATAGATCTGAGGCAACGCTGAGGAATATTGAAATTAATTTTGCCTAACAAATAGGGACAGTCAATACCTCCATTAATTACATTGAAAACAAATGAAGGGCAGAGAACGGACCGTCGATTTTCAAGTGATTTAAGGTGTAATAGCAATTACCCGCCTGAGAACAACAAAGCAGAGGGGCCCGATGGATTGCCGGCCGAGCTATTCAAACACGACGGCGAAGAACTGATAAGGAGCATGCTTCAGCTTCTTTGTAAAATATGGTCGGACGAAAGCATGCCCAACGATTGGAATTTAAGTGTGCTCTGCCCAATCCACAAAAAGGGAGACCCCATAATCTGCGCCAACTACCGAGGGATAAGCATCCTCAACATCGCGTATAAGGTTCTATCAGCGTATTGTGTGAAAGATTAAAGCCCACCGTCAACAAACTATTTGGACCTTAGCAGTGTGGCTTTAGACCTGGCAAATCGACCATGGATCAAATCTTGGAAAACACCCGGGAAAGGAGAATCGACACACACTACCTCTTCGTCGATTTCAAAGCTGCTTTCGAAAGCACGAAAAGGTGCTGCCTTTATGCCGCGATGTCTGAATTTGGTATACCCGCAAAGCTAATATGGCTGTGTAAACTGACCTTGAGCAACACCAAAAGCTCCGTCAGAATCGAGAAGGACCTCTCCGAGCCGTTCGATACCAAACGAGGTTTCAGACAAGGCGATTCCCTATCGTGCGACTTCTTCAATCTGCTGCTGGAAAAAATAATTCGACTTGCAGAACTTAATCGAGCAGGTACAATCTTTTATAAGAGTGTATAGCTGCTGGCGTATGCCGATGATATTGATATTGCCAGTCAACGAGGGCAAGACGAAATATCTCCTGCCATCAAACAAGCAGTCGTCGCACTCGCAACTTGGCTCTCACGTCACTGTTGACAGTCATAATTTTGAAGTTGGAGATAATTTCGTCTATTTAGGAACCAGTATAAACACCACCAACAATGTCAGCCTGGAAATCCAACGCGGGATAACGCTTACCAACAGGTGCTACTTTGGACTAAGTAGGCAATTGGGAAGTAAAATCCTCTCTCGTCGAACAAAACCAAACTCCATAAGTGATTAATTATTCCCGTCCTGTTATATGGTGCAGAGGCTTGGACGATGACAACAACTAATGAGTCGACGTTGCGAGTTTTCGAGAGAAAAGTTCTTCGAAAAATTTATGGTCCTTTGCGCATTGGCCACTGCGAATATCGCATTCGATCTGAGCTGTATGAAATATAGGACGACATTGACATAGTTCAGCGATTTAAAAGACAGCGGCTACGCTGGCTAGGTATTGTTGTCCAAATGGACGAAAACACTCCAGCTGTGAAAGTATTCGACGCAGTAGCCGCCGGGGGAAGCAGAGGAAGAGGAAGACCTCCACTCCGTTGGAAGGACCAGGTGGAGAAGGACCTGGCTTCGCTTGGAATGTCCAATTGGCGCCACGTAGCGAAAAGAAGAAACGACTGGCGCGCTGCTGTTAACTCGGCTATAATCGCTTTAACGGTGTCTACGCCAGTACAGAAGAATAAGGTGTAATAGCAATAAACGGGAATGCATACATCAAACTTTAGTGAGTGGAGTACACATTTAAGAAAAATCTTTTGAACGCGTTCAATCCTATCAATTGAGGATAGGCAATATGACTGAAATGTCATTTGATTCCTTCTCTTTCCAGTATATAAGTTAAGACGCAATTAATATAACGAGATAAAATTTTGCACGAAAATTTTCTTTGAAGTATGATTTTATGACCAAAAACTGTCCTAATCGAACCCTATGTACCGAATATGCGAACCCCACTACTTATAGTTGACTATGATAGAAAATATCGTCCAATGTGTGAGATATGTATGTACATAATTGAAATGCAAAGATAATCCTTTCCTGATGACAGCTTATCTGTGTGCCAGAAATGGGTTGAATAAGGTCAATACTTCCCTTAGCCCCCATATGCCTAACTTAAAGATTTTCGAACTTCCACGTGACTTTGTACCGCATACATCAGCCAATATTTTAGTTATCTCAATGAAAATGACAGAGCGTGTTCTGCTCATAAATTTATCCTTGTGCATAAAATGAAAAAAATTGGTCCAGCCCCCACATAACTAATATCAGGATTTTCGAACATCCGACTGACTTTACTCCATAGTATTGACGATCGTATGTGAGGAACCTTATTGAAACCCTGGGAAAAATTTTTTAGTATGTGGCATGATAATAGTTACTAGATAAAATCGGGTCGATTCGACCATATGCTATATATAATTATTTTCTTTTTTTTAACAATCCTTAATATTTACAATTACCGAAGTTTCTCTGGTATATTCGTGTGATCTGGCGAGTAGACAACACAAACTCTTTTTGCTTTATTATTCCCCATACTCTTCTCGATTTATTTCATACCGTCACCAGCAAACGGTGGGTGAACAAACTCATCCTGCTTTGCATTTTCACCAAACTCACTTTTTCCGGCTATAAATTCAATTTGCAATCATACTTCAAAAAATACGCGAAACTTTTTTGTTCACAAATTATTTTTAATTTATTTGCTACAAATTTACCATTAAAACTTTGTTTGTATTCGCTACTTTTCGTCAGTCATTTGCTGCATTTAACTTTTGCCTTTTGCCTTGTACAAATAATGAACCTATGCAAATTTAATGATTTTTTCATTCTGTAAAATTGTTTTCATTACTTCCAAGTGGTAAGGTATGAGTATTCGCCAAAAGTCTCCGATACTAATTACCCTTCAAAACAATAGACTCACATAATTCAACAAATGAGTATGCTGTTGTTGTACAAAGGCTGATCGAATGATAACAAAAAACGTAAATAACGGTATATTTCGCTTGCAGAAAACTTCTACATACAATGTAAATGAACCTGTCAAAAGTTTTTAAAACGTTATTTGAATTTCAATGAGGAGAAGAGCATCGGAAAAGCTAAAAACAAAATTTCTAAAAAGTCGTTTATTGATTTATGATAAGTGGAAAAATTACAGACATTTCAAGTGCTTTTAGTAATGTTTTGAATTAGTGACTTGTGGGCTATGGGCTCAAAATTTGGTCACAGTAATTTTAATTTTTTTTTTTAACGGTTGTTCAATCTAACATAATTTTTATGGTATATTTTCCCTTTATACCATGTTAGTCTTTCCATTCTTATTCGTCAAAATTTGTCAGCAAAATCCGTCAAAATTGCTTATTCAGTTACAGCACATGCCGTTGATGGCCAGTGATGTAATATTAATTAGTGGTTCCACAGCACTGAAGTTTCATCGAGGGTTTTGATTAATATTCTTTCAAGTCCACAAGTTTCTTCCGAATATCATTCGTTTTAAGTAAAGTACTTGTATATACATATCTAAGAACAAACTAACAACGATTTTGCTTAAAATTTGTATTTCCAATGGAATCACTTCTATGATGGCATTGAAAACTTTTCGAGAGTGTTTTGAAGAGTCTACTCGTGGATTATTGTATTAAGCTTTGGCATGTTTTGTTTTTCTTGTAAGCCTATTTTAAAGACAATAATAAAGGTATATTTCCTAGAAATAAGTTCATAAAAGTCATCTTAGGAAACCAAAATCTACCTTCCTTTTTTACAAAACAACTACTCCCTCGTAGTCGCTGAAACTATGTAATTATCTATATCATCTTTAAATTATGCTGGTATCACTCGCCGTTTAGCTGTATTTTTCATTAAAACTAACAACTCTCGAAGCTAATAATTTTCCATACATACTTATATACACGCTAATGCATATATTTTACCATAATTTGTTTTAAGTATCAGCTACTACACATGAGAATGATGAACAATGTTATTGACCACTTTAGCGTAAGCACCGCTGCACGGAACGCTGATAACCAACACAAGCACTTCTGATTTAATATAACACAATTCCATCTATATGTACGTATATATGCGTGTATTATATACATATGTACGTGTTTGAACTTTCGTAAATCTTATTTAACCAGAAAATTAAACGTCAACTTACTGACGGAGGCATCGATGGTCACCTTTGACTTAAATACAACAACAACACATCCCTAGGTATAAGATGGCAGCGCAATAAAAGCCACAGCAAGTGGACTGTTGAGCGTATTGCAGCAACTTCTGCCTGCAGTCAACTCCTGGCAGCGCTCCGTTAGCTACTTTCGGCGCCAGCTACAAGCTGTGGCATTGACATCTGTCCGACATTTAATGTGCGTAATCGTAACAGGTACCGTTAAACAGATGGGTTGCTGTCAAGATCAAGTGATGGCTTATGTTCGTACTTAGCTTAGTGTGTGTGCACCATATGGTTAAGTATGTAAACAATTTGAAAATCAACTGTCATTTGCAGGTAAATTTATTGGCGTCTCTCGCAAGACGACAGGCAATTATGTGTGCTTCACACATGCAAGTACTTACACTTCCACATATTATAATACACAAACAAGCCTACGCATTTACTTGCAAGCCATCATCTTCGTAGCTCAGCCTTCCGGTACGTGATATAATTTTTGGCAGCCATGCCGGAAGATGGATTATGAAATATAGATGGGTGGAGGGTGAAGATCTGTGATGGCACACGATACACGTGTTGAAAAAGTGATGGTATACCAATGTAAAATCATTATAACCAAAGTTACTTATTAATGTTGTTACTTCCTTTTGTATCTGGCATATTATTTTTAAGATTTTCTCACAAGAATAAAACGAGTTATGAAGCCTAATTGTAAAAAACTCTTTTGTAGTGAAACATTTTTAACAAGTTTATAAAATTATAGATAATCGGGCAAAAATCAGAATTTACAAATGTTAAACTATACCTTTGAGGAATCTTTGTACTCTCAGCCTTTATCTACTGGATACTTAGCAGAAGTTAAGTAACGTCTTGTCACAGGTATAAATTATAAAATCATCTAGAGACATTCCTTGACCAGTTTGAGATAACTCTTGCCAGAACGTTAGATATTTTCGTAATTTGCATTCAATTCTTTTCTCTATTCGTTAGTTCCTAAATAGACACGACTTGTCTGTGCTGCATGGTTTCTTGATAGCTATAAAAATGGTGAAATATAGCATTTACTATATATTTCTCAGTATAGCGACCCAGAGTCTGAAAAATATGTTATCAGGATGTCCTAAAGTGGGGTGCGACAACCTTCTTATTCGACTCAAGTTTTTATACTCTCGCAACAAAGTTGCTAAGGAGAGTATTATAGTTTTGTTCACATAACGGTTGTTTGTAAGTCCTAAAACTAAAAGAGTCAGATATAGGGTTATATACATATACCAAAGTGATCAGGGTGACGAGGAATGTTGAAATCCGGATGTCTGTCTGTCCGTCTGTCCGCCCGTGCAAGCTGTAACTTGAGTAAAAATTGAGATATCATGATGAAAATTGGTACACCTATTTCTTGGCTCCATAAGAAGGTTAAGTTCGAAGATGGGCAAAATCGGCCCACTGCCACGCCCACAAATGGCGGAAACAGAAAACCTATAAAGTGTTATAACTAAGCCATAAACAAAGATATTAAAGTGAAATTTTGGCACAAAGGATCGCATTAGGGAGGGGCATATTTGGACGCAATTTTTTTGGAAAAGTGGGCGTGGCCCCGCCCCCTACTAAGTTTTTTGTACATACTTTTTTGTAAACTACTATAGCTATGTCAACCAAACTCTACAGAGTCGTTTCCTTCAGGCACTTCCATATACGGTTTAAAAATGGAAGAAATCGGATAATAACCACGCCCACCTCCCATACAAAGGTTATGTTGAAAATCACTAAAAGTGCGTTAATCGACTAACAAAAAACGTCAGAAACACTAAATTTTACGGAAGAAATTGCAAAAAGAAGCTGCACCCAGGCTTTTTTTAAAAATTGAAAATTTGCGTGGCCTCGCCCACTTATGGACCAAAAACCATATCTCGGGAACTACTAGACCGATTCCAATGAAATTCGGTATATAATATTTTCTTAACACCCTGATAACATGTACGAAATATGGGTGAAATCGGTTCACAACCACGACTTCTTCCAATATAACGCTATTTTGAATTCCATCTGATGCCTTCTCTGTATAATATATACATTAGGAACCAATGATGATAGCGGAATAAAACTTTACACAAATATGGTATTTAAAAAATATGTAAATAACTGATAATGAAATCTCGATTATCACTTTATCATGCGAGAGTATAAAATGTTCGGTGACACCCGAACTTACCCTTCCTTACTTGTTTTACTTGATGATTATTATTTTTAAGTTAGGAAACAAAAAGAAGTCATAGATGCCAATTGTTGATTTTAGAAGGTGTGAGACGTTGCGTTGTCCTGGTGGAAGCGTACTTTTTTCCCTGCAAAACGAGCTGTTGCTCTTTCATATCGGCATCTGATCTGGCGGATTCGGCATTCTAAAGTCATGTAACGGTTTTGACTTCCTCATGGTAGCCGATGCCGATTAAATCTTGTGAATCCTAGAAGACGTTGATAGGACAGTCTTTGTATATCTAGGACGACGATTGCTTTGTTTTGGTATGGATTCAGTTTCAAACACTGCTGTGAAGTGGTCTTACTGTTGCACTTGGTATATGGAGGGAACAAATACGGCCCCCATGTTGCTGACATGTTTGTTATGCCAAATATTTTTTGCAGGTGGTCATGCTGGTTTTAATACTAACCTACTGTCTCAGCTACCACGCAAACGTTTGTCGATCGCAAACATGCCAGTCCTTACACGCGGTCAGATCACAACGATGGTTAAAGTTTTTTCAATGTCACACAGTACAAAGTTGTTCATGTAGTATTTCCTTGCTTTAGTAGTTATACCCTGAACAAGGCGCATTAAGTTTGCTACGAAGTTTGTAAAACCGAGAAAGACACGTCGGAGAGCCTGTTAAGTACTGAGTTGGAACGATTTAGTCATAGGCGACTGCCCATTTGTGTGTATAAACGAGATTTGAGATATATGTAGATCTTTAATTTTGAACACCTGGTTTTTTCCCCAAGAAGTTGCTAATTGGTCGGAATGGGCGATATTGAAATAGTAAAACGTATAGCTGCCATACAAATTGACCGGTACAAATAATGGTTATCAAAAAAGTCTTGTGGTATTTCCGCTAGTTGGCGCTGAAAGCGAGTAGTTCTAGTTTTATTCGTCGCATCGCATCGTCGCTATATCTTTTGGGAAAGCTCATTTCACGCGCTAACACGTGTTAGTTATAGCGTTGCAAACATGGAGCAAAATAATGAGAAAATACGGCATATTTTACAGTACTACTACGATAAAGGCAAAAATGCATCTCAAGCCGCCAATAAAATTTGTGCAGTTTATGGACCCGATACAGTTTCCATTTCCACCGCACAACGATTGTTTCAACGTTTTCGTGCTGGTGTAGAGGTGGTCGAAGATGCGCCACGCCCCGGAAGACCTGTCGTCGAAAATTGCGATAAAATCGCTGAATTGGTCGAAAGAGACCGGCATAGTAGCAGCCGTAGCATCGGTCAAGAGCTGGGCATGAGTCATCAAAAATTCATTTCAATTTCAATAAAAAAAAAAAAAATTCAATAAAAATACCGCAAGACTTTTTTGACAACCCATTATATAAATTAAGCTCATGTACGCAAATCTCTTTTATTAGATATCTTCTCGAAAGGTGGTGATAAAATTTTGAAACATATTGCTCAGATCGAACCAATATAAGATCAAAATTAAGTACTTGTATGGAAAACTATATTATTTGGAAACTCCAATTTTATCCCATAAAAATTATAAAACAAAACAATCAAACCCCCAAAATCACAAACAAAAAAAGATAAAGCAGCGGAAAAACCTTAACCGAAATATGCAAATACAACAAGTTAAACGTTTTCCATGCACATAGTTACTTTTCTATACATTGTTTCACACAATCAGTGTCACCGTCAGCAGCACACCAAATATGCTGGAATGCCAGAAGCAGTAAGATTGTCGCCATCGCTAACAGCAGCGACACCATTTTCATTTAGCACACTATTTTCAACGCCATCAAAGCAATCATTCGCAACGTTGCGCCCTTAGATAGTGTGCATTTAAAGCGCAACGTGCACATAGCTGTGCCATGCGGCAACCATAGACATGTGTGCATGTAGTTTTCACAGCATTTGCCTGTATGTGTGTGTGTGCGAGCAACCGCAGTTGGCAGCCAAACACGCGCCACATCAAAGTCAGCGAAAAAAGTGCTGTAAATAGCAAAAGTAAGAGCAAACTGTTCATTCACAGTGCCTTGCAATTCCACCGCCGCCTTTACCAAATTTTTTTAGCTTCCACTTACACTTGCTGCTTGTTTACGGTATACTAAGTATTCACTTCTTGGAAACCCAATATGCATTTCATTTTTTTTCGTTCGTTCTTCTATACGCCGTTGTTTTGCAGTTGCCTGTTGCCAGAATTTAGCAGAAGTGTTGAACGATTGTCCACACCTCGCTTGAATAGCACAGAAGGCAGTTTCGACTTGCGCTGCAGATGCGAGTGTGCTTCTTTTTAGTGTGGAATTCATTCTTACACACACCGCTGATCGGCTTAGACTCGGTGTGAATGCAGCTTAGTAACTGCTCACGCATTTTGCGGGCTTTTTGCGTTGCCCTGCTGGACATGCCGCTGTGTCCTTCCAAAGCAGTTGTGCTTGGTCTGTTTTTAGCTTCACTTTGGTTTTGCGTCTTTTCTTTTCGTTTTTGCATTTTCATTGTTTTTGCTTCCCTTTGCTTTTGTTTTTGCTTATATGTTGGCAGTTGGCAGGTATCCAAAATCAGAGCCGCAAACATTTTGGCTGTGGGCAGCATCTTCATATCAAAAGCATAAGAAAGCGCTGCTTCATTTGCTCATCATTGCAGCTGTCATCTGCCGGCGGTGGTGCTTTTGGCTCATTCAAGCACTTGGCTTGCGTAAGTGGGCTTTTTTGTGATGTACTATTATTCTTAGCAATATTCTAATGTAATACTAGTGCAGTTATGATTTTTTTGGCTAGATTTAATCACTTAAATAGTCTTAATAGAGGTTATTAATTTGAGAGTTAAAGCATTTCAGATTTTTACAACAACAGTTGTTGTTTTCAAGTGTTCAGAGTACGAATTTGTTCATAAAAGTAAAAAAATTGGTTTTGCTTTTTGATTTATAGAAAAGTGAGACGCATTTGCAGACAAAAAAGAGAGAGGCGAAATGCATGAGTATGATGAGCTTGACAAGCTGGCTGACAGTGGTAACGCTCGAAAATTGAAAAGATGTGGCGACTAACAGAGGGTTTCAAGACCGGATCATACTCTTATAGAGCACCCACCGGTAAGTTATGCCTAGAACTTACTGAAATTAAGGAGGGAACACTTCTCCAACCTGCTGAATGGCAGTGAAAACCTAACTCCAGGTGTCATCGATGACGTTGAAGCAGACATTTCAAAAAATTTTAATTGCAATTACCCCTCTGAAGAACAACAAAGTGGCTGGGCCAATGGATTACCGGCCGAGCTATTCAAATACGGGGGCGAAAAACTAATAAGAAGCATACATCAGCCTCTTTGTAGAATATGGTCAGATGAAAGCATGCCCGACGATTGGAATTTAAGTATGCTCTGTCCAATCCATAAA
>NC_052503.1:62092661-62097855 GCF_016617805.1 Bactrocera tryoni | reverse complement strand
GAACTTCCGGGTGACTTTGTGCTGCATATATCGGCCAATATAAAACATATCTCAATGAAAAGGAGCTAGCGAGTTTTACACGTTTACAGGGTATTTTTGTGCCTAAAATAAATAAATTGGAGAGAAAACTTGACTTAACCCCCATGTAACTAATATTAGGATTTTTGGACATGCGGATGACTTTACCTATATGATTAGGTTTTTAGTAAGTGACATGTTAATAGCATGTGGTATTGGGAAAAATAAACAAAATTTGGTCGATACAACCACAACTCTCATATACTACATATAATGATTTTCGTTTTTCTAACAAATCTTATGTGTCTGTCAGTGTATGAGTTATATATAGTATATAAAATTGCTTGGATTTCAATCCTCACGTTGACGCATTACACAATAAATTGTATTGCTAAATCCAGTAGATAGGTGACTTTTGAAAAAAGTTACTCATACGCTCCGTCGTTTTATATATTTCTGAAATATTTATCGAATGGAATGTTACTCATCCGCCCCGTCTATGTGCTAGTGATGAGCGATATTTCACTTTCGCTGATTTTTTAATGTAAAGCTTTCTTCATGATACATATACAATGATATATATACAATATATCTATATCCATGCAAACATGGTATTTTTCGTCATATTTCGGCTTGAACTTTTGAGTGCAACGTTCTTATAATTTTTAATAATGGCGCGAAATGAATCAAGGAAAAGAAGCGAAGTGGGGCAGATTTTTGAAGTGATAGGTGAAATACTAGAAAAATATAACATTTGAAAATCAAAAATTTCACATAAAAAATCTTTAGCAAATTTAAAGAAACATATCCAAATGTCTACGAATACAAAAAAGGCAATCGATGATGCGCTATGCTTTTTATAAAGTATTTCCAACCATTCAGCATTGTGGAAGATGATATATTTCGCGAAGTTGTAAAAGCACTAAGCCCATATTATCAGTTGCTTAGGTGGCATTCTATTTCTAATACAATAATACCTGTTTTGTATGTAGCATGCCTTGCACAAATGAAGGAAAAAATAAGTGAAGATTCCAAATTCTGCATAACAAAAAATTGTTGGACATCGCATAGTTTTATTGCCATCACAGCTTATCTTCTCAATGCAAAATTTGAAATATTGTCCAATGACAGAGGCGCATACCACAAAAAATTTGTCAGCTGAATTAGTGCCTGAGCTATCTTTGTGCCTAAAATTAATAAAATTGGGTGACAACTTGACCTAGCCTTTATATAACTAATACAAGAATTTTTGAAAATCCGACTGACTTTACTCTTGATAATTGGGTTTTTAGTACGTGGCATAGTATGTGGTATTGGGAAAAATAGATAATACATGTAACGATTTTCGTTTTTCTAACAAATCTTATGTGTCTGTCAGTATAGGAGTTATATACATATAAAATTGCTTGGATTTCGATCCTCTGGTTGAGGTTTTACACCTTAAAGTATTTCCCAGCCTTTGATTCTTGCAAGTTGCAAGAGTGTAAAATGTTCGGCTGCACCCGAACTTAGCCCTTCCTTACTTGTTAATTTTATTTAATGTTTAAGCCAAATTTGAAAGCTTATGTGATGAATTAAAAAAAAAACTTTAGAATACAAATTGAAATTATTTTCGCTGTTGCAATATTCAAAAATATTTAATTTAAGTATCTAATAACGTTTAGTAATATTAAATGTAATAATAATATGTATATATAAATGGATTGTAATAAAAATAGTTATTTAGTTATTTTGAGTTATTTTTACTCTTTTATATTTATTTATTATACACTCGCAACCATGTTGCTGAGGAGAGTATTATAGTTTTGTTCACATAACGGTTGTTTGTAAGTATTAGAACTAAAAGAGTCAGATATAGGGTTATATCGGGTGATTTTTTAAGAGCTTGATAACTTTTTTAAAAAAAAAAACGCATAAAATTTGCAAAATCTCATCGGTTCTTTATTTGAAACGTTAGATTGGTTCATGACATTTACTTTTTGAAGATAATTTCATTTAAATGTTGACCGCGGCTGCGTCTTAGGTGGTCCATTCGGAAAGTCCAATTTTGGGCAACTTTTTCGACATTTCGGCCGGAATAGCCCGAATTTCTTCGGAAATGTTGTCTTCCAAAGCTGGAATAGTTGCTGGCTTATTTCTGTAGACTTTAGACTTGACGTAGCCCCACAAAAAATAGTCTAAAGGCGTTAAATCGCATGATCTTGGTGGCCAACTTACGGGTCCATTTCTTGAGATGAATTGTTCTCCGAAGTTTTCCCTCAAAATGGCCATAGAATCGCGAGCTGTGTGGCATGTAGCGCCATCTTGTTGAAACCACATGTCAACCAAGTTCAGTTCTTCCATTTTTGGCAACAAAAAGTTTGTTAGCATATTATATATACCAAAGTGATCAGTGTGACGAGTAGAGTTGAAATCCGGATGTCTGTCTCTCCGTCCGTCCGTCCGTGCAAGCTGTAACTTGAGTAAAAATTGAGATATCATGATGAAACAAGGTACACGTATTCCTTGGCTCCATAAGAAGGTTAAGCTCGAAGACGAGCAAAATCGGCCCACTGCCACGCCCACAAAATGGCGAAAACCGAAAACCTATAAAGGGTCATAACTAAGCCATAAATAAAGATATTAAAGTGAAATTTGGCACAAAGGATCGCATTAGGGAGGGGCAAATTTGGACGTAATTTTTTTGGAAAAGTGGACGTGGCCCCGCCCCCTACTAAATTTTTTGTACATATTTCGGAAACTACTGTAGCTATGTCAACCAAACTCTATAAAGTCGTTTCCTTTAGGCATTTCCATATACAGTTTAAAAATGGAAGAAATCGGGTAATAACCACGCCCACCTCCCATACAAAGATTATGTTGAAAATCACTAAACGTGCGTTAACGGACTAACAAAAAACGTCAGAAACACTAAATTTTACGGAAGAAATGGCAGAAGAAAGATGCACCCAGGCCTTTTTTAAAAATGGAAAATGGGCGTGGCGTCGCCCCTTATGGACCAAAACCATATCTCAGGAATTACTGATCTAATTAATTTTACAGCAAAATAAAAAAATATGTAAATGACGGATAATGAAATCTCGATTATCACTTTATCATGCGAAAGTATAAAATGTTCGGTGACACCCGAACTTAGCCCTTCCTTACTTGTTTTCTTTTAAGATATCATCTTCAAGAAATTTTAGTGCGTGATTTCATATATCAGGGGAAAATAAGAGTTGTGTAACTTTGTTTTACTGCGAAATAACCGTTTAAGTGGCCGCCACAGCGCTGTGTGTTGAGTGTGTAACCACTAAACGGTAGTTCCTGAGCTGAAATACCGGCCTTGAAAAAAAAACGTAAATGACATAAAAAAGTTGATTTAATAGTTATAGTCTCCTCACATATGATTTTTTTAAGAAAAAATACCCCTAAAGCTAATCTGCCATTCGAGGAAAATTTGAAACTTGTATAACTCTTCAATTGCCAGATGGCATAAGGCCGCTCGCCTCAAATGGAGAAGCTCAGCCAAGCAACTGGCAAATATGAAAAGCCATTTCTTTTTGTACATTTATATGCTTCTATATAATTGTTTAAGCGGAAACTAATTTTCTCACTCATTCACCAGAACCCGGCAATCACCTCAGAGTCAAAACAATATGAGTAAACAAAAGCAAAACTGACATTACCGATAACAATAACAATTTTTCACTTTATTGAAGCGCAATGTTGTTACCTATAAAGGTAAGGAATTGAGGGTAAAAACACATATATACATACATACAACAAAGGTAACGGTGCTGATAATATAACGCAAGGCGTAAGGACTCCGTCTGACATTAAGCAGTATTGACTTACTCAGTGGCTTGGGCATTAGAGAAGTGCGAAGGTGTCCATAAATACTTAAGTACATATATATATGTATGTGTAGTTCGGTGTCGCTACGTAAACGTTAGTTTGTAGTTAAGTTATACTACAGCTTATGTAAACATTGCTGGTATATATAGACTAGATTACGTTTGCCTTTGTCTTTCAGCCTTGGTTTAATATTGAAAATTTATTATCTTTTCCCGAGGAGTGAACATAATTTTTAATTAACGACAATTTAATTGGCAATCAAACGCGAGAGGGAAAGCGCTGAAAGTGTTAGTTAGAGCAAAAGTGAAATTGAGTAGAATTGAGTTAATGGTGCCGCATGTTAGGGGGATTGGGTGATTTTCACTACTTGAATGGGTGCACGCCACGCTCAACCACATTTTGAGCTGCAGAGCAACGTCAATGTGCTGGCTTGGGGCTATTTAATAACTGCTGTTATACGCAGCAATAAAAACAGTGGGTTGTGTTTGAAATTATTTTCGAAATATTTTATTTAAAAATATATTTTTGTGTCTCCAAAAAGCGATCTGATATCATTCATATCAATTTTTTTCAAATTATCGTGAAATATAAAAATTTTTTTTTGACCAATATAAGTCGAAGTAAGTAGTTTTTGAGAAAACCGTGGAAATAGTTCTCGCCACACCAGATTCTAAGTTTCTGGAGACAATTTTTTCTAATCTATTCATAAAAATGCTATTTTTATGTTTAAAACTGTAGAGTGTCCTTTTGTTTTCAAAGTTTCAAGATTTATACCAATAAAAGACACTAGTCGAAGTACCTATTGCTATTCATTACTGTCTAGCCAGCAACAGGTCTTAAAGGGTCGAAGATCTTTAAATGCTACTAAATTCCTTCACTTATTGCACCAAAAAAATGTGTGATCGTAGCATCAAATATTTTTGAACAGATGTCTCTAAGAAGAAAAATAGTATGTTCCACCATAAAAGAGATAATTTTATACAAATCTCCAGAATACAGCTTTGTGTTTATAACCTTTTCAAATAATAACATTCATTATATTATCGTTACTAATCTACGGTCTTCTGAAAAAGCTTCTTAATGGAGCTGAAGCGAAATCTGTAGCTATCTACCTTGATGATCATTAAATGAACTGTGACTAAGAATATTATATAGGCACCTTTCAAGCAAGTGCGCCGGAAACTGGATTATCAAGTGAGATATTTAATTTCTAAAAGTACTAAAATTGTACTGAAAGATGTGGTGTTGGTGTTAAGCTGAGACCTTAGAATTCAAACCTATCCAAATCAACCCTCTGCCCATTCTAGTACATAAAACCTGAATTGTTCCAATTATAAGC
>NC_052503.1:62006086-62092561 GCF_016617805.1 Bactrocera tryoni | reverse complement strand
TGCCAATCAAAGATCTTTGCAGGTGTTTGAAAAGTTAAAAGATAAATTCAAGTTTTTTAAACACAGATCCAAATGAATGGAACATCAATCCCAGCGTACATTGGAGGGAAACAAATCGTAGAAACCTGAAAGTTGTTAATATTGCTGACGTGGAGTCCAAACTGTTTGAAGACTTCAATAAGCTTCTAACAAATGATGAAGAGAAAGCAGTTACTCCTACAAGTGGTGAAGCTAATAAGTGGGTTCCGACAAAAACGACAAAGAGAGCAGTTGTTAAAAGCTTGGGGTCGACAACTTCAAAATAATAAGCCATGGTTTTTTATCCCTCTTTATTATTATATAAGATTGCGTTATTTATTAACATTATTCTATAAAATAAATGAATTTATTACTTACTACATAGTTGTACTTATATATAGTATATAAAATTGCTTGGATTTCAATCCTCAGGTTGACGCATTACACAATAAATTGTATTGCTAAATCCAGTAGATAGGTGACTTTTGAAAAAAAGTTACTCATACGCTCCGTCGTTCTATGCATTTCTGAAATATTTATCGAATGGAATGTTACTCATCCGCCCCGTCTATGTGCTAGTGATGAGCGATATTTCACTTTCGCTGATTTTTTAATGTAAAGCTTTCTTCATGATACATATACAATGATATATATACAATATATATCCATGCAAACATGCTATTTTTCGTCATATTTCGGCTTGAACTTTTGAGTGCAACGTTCTTATAATTTTTAATAGTGGCGCGAAATGAATTAAGGAAAAGAAGCGAAGTGGGGCAGATGTTTGAAGTGATAGTTGAAATATTAAAAAAATATAATATTTGGTAAAATCAAAAATTTCATATAAAAAATCTTTAGCAAATTTAAAGAAACATATCCAAATGTCTACGAATACAAAAAGGCAATCGATGGTGTGCTACGCTTTTTATAAAGTATTTCCAACCATTCAGCATTGTGGAAGATGATATATTTCGCGAAGTTGTAAAAGCACTAAACCCATATTATCAGTTGCTTAGGTGGCATTATATTTCTGATACAATAATACCTGTTTTGTATGAAGCATGCCTTGCACAAATGAAGGAAAAAAATAAGCGAAGACATCTCATAGTTTTATTGCCATCACAGCTTATCTTCTCAATGCAAAATTTGAAATATTGTCCAATGACAGAGGCGCATACCACAAAAAATTTGTCAGCTGAATTAGTGCCTGAGCTATCTTTGTGCCTAAAATTAATAAAATTGGGTGACAACTTGACCTAGCCGCTATGTAACTAATGCAAGAATTTTTGAAAATCCGACTGACTTTACTCTAGATAATTGGTTTTCTAGTACATGGCATAGTATGTGGTATTGGGAAAAATAGATAATATATGTAACGATTTTCGTTTTTCTAACAAATCTTATGTGTCTATCAGTATAGGAGTTATATACATATAAAATTGCTTGGATTTCGATCCTCTGGTTGAGGTTTTACACCTTAAAGTATTTCTCAGCCTTTGATTCTTGCAAGTTGCAAGAGTATAAAATGTTCGGTTGCACCCGAACTTAGCCCTTCCTTACTTGTTAATTTTATTTAATGTTTAAGCCAAATTTGAAAGCTTATGTGATGAATTAAAAATAAAACTTTAGAATACAAATTGAAATTATTTTCGCTGTTGCAATATTCAAAAGTATTTAATTTAAGTATCTAATAACGTTTAGTAGTATTAGTTAGTATTAATAAAAATATATATAAATGGATTGTAATAAAAATAGTTATTTAGTTATTTTGAGTTATTTTTACTCTTTTATATTTATTTATTTTTTATTACGATTTTTCTATATTTATTTCTTGTAACCGCAAAGCATTTAGCTCGAATATCATTTAATTTAAAACAAGAATTGTAATTAATTAATTTCAGAAAAAATAGTGTAATAAAAAAATAGGGGTTTTTAATATTTTCCAAAAGATTGGGAAATTGCAGACGTTAATTTGGTGGTATTAATAGCGGATATGCAAAATATTCCGATGAACTATGGATTTCCCGTCATTAGTTTTTCTTTGAAAATAATAATAGCGAATATTCTATACACACACATGATCTACCACATTAATGGTAATTCATTGTAAGCAATATGTGAAACCATCATACTAACATACAAATGAACTAAGCAATACGCTCTAAGTGTCGGGTAGCCTACATTTGCGAAAATGTAGTGAAAAGAAAGGCGGAAGAACTGGACTCGAGCTATTGGACTCGTGTAAACGACTACTATGTACTACCAATAGCTTTTTTTTTATCGTATTCTTGTATATAGAACCTTAAAGCTACACTACTATATCAAGGTGGGCCAAAAAACTTCTAATTTTTTCTTTAGATACCGTAAACATATCGAAAAAAAAACTTATAAAAAATTCAATATTTCATGATTGGTTTTTGACGATAATTTCACTGTATCCAAGGAAAAAATTTATGTTTTTTGGTCTATCCTATTAGTATAAATTCTTCAGTTTAAAATCTTGTATTCAGTTGTTGTTTCACATGTAGATTTTTCGATAAAAGATCAAACTTAGCGATCAGGCTTCAACAACATATTGATCACTTGTCCATGATTTGATATTGAATAGCAGAGAGAGAAGAAATTCAAATATATGCGATAAATATTTATCAACCTCGAACTTGAAGTCATATGTAACGTGTTGTCAAATTGAGCATAAAAGCACGCTTCAAAGCAAAGTTATGTATGAAAGCGCAGAATGCTCGTAGGCTAAACTAGAGCTTAACGAACTTAGCTATTGCGTATTTGCAAATGTATTGAGTTAAGTTAAGTTTAGGTACATTACCCGTTGTGATGTATAAACAGGGGTCGAATCGTTACATCCGTGAACATATCACTCGTCACGTAAAAGTTTGTATATCGTATTATGACATACGTGATCGTAGCGCTTATATACGTGATCGTAACGTTTATATCGTAATCTGGTATGATGACATACGTGAGCGAATATATAAACGTATCCGTTCGTTCGAACCATCATTCGAACGCAAATTACCAATCGTAATATACAAATTTAGGGAAATTTGAGCAAATTTTTTTAAATTTTATGTTTTTTATAATTTTTAGTAATAAATAACATAAATAAAAAACCAATGAATGGAATATCTTATTAAAAATTAAAAAAAATTATTTATATGAACAAAATTTTTGTATTTCAGTTTAGAAGGAAAAAAAAGTATTTACAAGGGTAAAGACATAGACATTTTCAACTTCAATTTATTAAAGAGTACTTTATTTGATCTCTTATTGTTTGGCCGATTGCGGTGAGGCGGTTCGCTACCCCGGTGTCGATATCCGTTGTTTGATCAGAATCGCAATTCGGAGGATCATAATTTATTTTAAATTTTATGCAGATGTTGTGTAATGCTGCACAAACGTTAGCAAATCTTGCCACTTTTGTCGGATGGTACCTTCCTCTCTTGCCATATTCTAAAATTCTCCAGCGTCCTTTTAAAATTCCGATAAATTGTTCGACGATACATCTTGCCTTGGAATGAATTTCATTGAACATAGCTTCACTTGCACCATCCGAAGCGTTTCTGTAAGGAGTTATGCACCATGGTTCCAATGGGTAGCCAGAATCCCCTGTTAACATATAAACAAAATTGATGTGGTAAAAAGAACAAAAAAAAATATCCCTAAAAGCTATGAATTTTCATTACTGTTGTGCTGAAATCGTTCTTCCAAAACTCTTCTCTGGTCCAAGTGTTTCCAAACATATGAGTCGTGGGCTGCACCACCGTATTGAAATTTAATAGCCAAAATGTACATAGATGTATATTCAAGAAATATATTATAATAGCAACTTACTATCATAGCGTTGATACTATGGTAGCGTTTTCTATTGAAGTACATGTGCTCGTTTACTGTGGGTTTTTGTAAGCCGATGTGGGTACCATCAACGCACCCAATAACTAAAAATTCTTTTTATTTAGTAATATTACTATTTTAGTAAAGTGTATATTTACCTCCAGGAGTTTTATATTGGTGCACCAATATAAACTGTGGGCACAACTTCGTTTCCAAATCTTTAAGCACATGGGATGTCAGTTTCGAAACAAGGCTTTGACAAATCCCAATCAAATAGTCATAAAAAAGTTGATTTAATAGTTATAGTCTCCTCATATATGATTTTTTTAAGAAAGAAATACCCCTAAGCTAACTCTTCAATTGCCAGATGACATAAGGCCGCTCGCCCCAAATGGAGAAGCTCAGCCAAGCAACTAGCAAATATGAAAACGCCATTTATTTTTGTACATTTGTATGCTTATATATAATTCTTTAAGCGGAAACTAATTTTCTCACTCATTCACCAAAGAGTCAAAACAATATGAGTAAACAAAAGCAAAACTGACATTACCGATAACAATAACAATTTTTCACTTTATTGAAGCGCAATGTTGTTACCTATAAAGGTAAGGAATTGAGGGTAAAAACACATACATATATACATACATACAACAAAGGTAACGGTGTTGATAATATAACGCAAGGCGTTAGGACTCCGTCTGACATTAAGCAGTATTGACTTACTCAGTGGCTTGGGCATTAGAGAAGTGCGAAGGTGTCCATAAATACTTAAGTACATATATACATATATGTATGTGTAGTTCGGTGTCGCTACATAAACGTTAGTTTGTAGTTAAGTTATACTACAGCTTATGTAAACATTGCTGGTATATATAGACTAGATTACGTTTGCCTTTGTCTTTCAGCCTTGGTTTAATATTGAAAATTTATTATCTTTTCCCGAGGAGTGAACATAATTTTTAATTAACGACAATTTAATTGGCAATCAAACGCGAGAGGGAAAGCGCTGAAAGTGTTAGTTAGAGCAAAAGTGAAATTGAGTAGAATTGAGTTAATGGTGCCGCATGTTAGGGGGATTGGGTGATTTTCACTACTTGAATGGGTGCACCCCACGCTCAACCACATTTTGAGCTGCAGAGCAACGTCAATGTGTTGGCTTGGGGCTATTTAATAACTGCTGTTATACGCAGCAATAAAAACAGTGGGTTGTGTTTGAAATTATTTTCGAAATATTTTATTTAAAAATATATTTTTGTGTCTCCAAAAAGCGATCTGATATCATTCATATCAATTTTTTTCAAATTATCGTGAAATATAAAAATTTTTTTTTGACCAATACAAGTCGAAGTAAGTAGTTTTTGAGAAAACCGTGGAAATAGTTCTCACCACACCTGATTCTAAGTTTATGGAGACAATTTTTTCTCATCTATTCATAAAAAGGCTATTTTTATGCTTAAAACTGTAGAGTGTCCTTTTGTTTTCAAAGTTTCAAGATTTATACCAATAAAAGACACTAGTCGAAGTACCTATTGCTATTCATTACTGTCTAGCCAGCAACAGGTCTTAAAGGGTCGAAGATCTTTAAATGCTACTAAATTCCTTCACTTATTGCACCAAAAAAATGTGTGATCGTAGCATCAAACATTTTTGAATAGATGTCTATAAGGAGAAAAATAGTATGTTGCACCATAAAATTTTATACAAATCTCCAGAATACAGCTTTGTGTTTTTAACCTTTTCAAATAATAATATTACATTATATTATCGTTACTAATCTACGATCTTCTGAAAAAGCTTCTCAAGAAGCTGAAGCGAAATCTATAGCTATCTACCTTGATGATCATTAAATGAACTGTGACTAAGAATATTATATAGGCACCTTTCAAGCAAGTGCGCCGGAAACTGGATTATCTAGAGAATGAATAAACCCCATTCCCCATAAAAAATATAAAATTGTTTACTTGCACCAAAAGAATCGTAGATTATTTGATGTTAAGCTAAAGGACATGGGTCGAAAACTAATAAAATAAACCCTCGCCGCCAATATATAGTACATAAAACTTTCGATTGTTTCCCAATTATAATTTACTACTGTGAGCAAAAAATTTTAAGACTTTATATTTAAATTTCCCGCGAAAACTAATAAATTTTTTTCTGGACTGGTATAACTGTGCCAAATGTCACATCAAAATAATCAGTAGTGTCTTTCTGAAGCACATAAAGTGCATTCGGCGACTTTTACGATGAGTGAAATTATTCAACAAAGAAGTTCCATTAAATTTTGTGAGCGAAATCCAAGTTCTTAGATTCAAATGATTTGGGCCTAAGAGAGGTGAAAACACGATTGGTTCCAAAATCACAAAATTTTTTCGAAAAAACAGACGCGTTAACGTCTGTGAAACTTTCGACTACTAGGATATTATGAATCGTATTACCACTGGGAATGAGCCTTGGATCAATATTTATGACTCGGAAACAGACGACTAATCGGCCGTATATTGTGGCACAGGTGAGTCGAAGCCGAAAAAACCACCTCAAAGCAGGTAAAAACTCATAGTTATGTTGACAATTTTCTTCGGTTATCGAGGTGTGATGCACTCCAAATTCCTTCCGGCCGGCCAAACTGTATATAAGGAATACTATTTGAGTGTTATGCGTCGTTTGCGCGAAGCTATACGTAAAAAGTGACCGGAACTATTCTTGGTTTTTGGAGCACGCTAATGCACCGTCACATACTGCATTGATTCTTCGTGAGATTTTCTCCAAATTTTTAACTAGTATCGTGCCGCAATCATCCCCGGTCCAGGGAAACCGTATTGAGTCAATTGGGAAACTTGACTTTGACAACTATTTAGAGGATTGGAGAAAACGCATAATAGCATAAGTGTATAGGGGCCAAGGTGGATTACTTTGAGGATGACTACATAGATTTTGAAAAATAAATTAAGAATTTAAAATTATGAACAAAGTTGTACTATTTTTGTGTCGTAGCAGTAAATGTTCCATTAAGAACAACAATCGATTAGATAGTACAGAAATTGTCACATTCGCCTCCTTCTTGTATCATTATTAATATTTGACCCATTTAAAGAGGCGACATGTAAAATGAAGTTTCCTTACATATTCTTAGCTGTTCATACATTTCAGGTCCCTGTGGAATAAATACATATTTTTATACTCTCGCAAGAATGTTGCTAACGAGAGTATTATAGTTTTGTTCACATAACGGTTGTTTGTAAGTCCTAAAACTAAAAGAGTCAGATATAGGGTTATATATACCAAAGTGATCAGGGCGACGAGTAGAGTCGAAATCCGGATGTCTGTCTGTCCGTCCGTCCGTCTATCCGTCCGTGCAAGCTGTAACTTGAGTAAAAATTGAGATATCATGATGAAACAAGGTACACGTATTCCTTGGCTCCATAAGAAGGTTAAGTTCGAAGATGGACAAAATCGGAACACTGCCACGCCCACAAAATGGCGGAAACCGAAACCCTATAAACTGTCATAACTAAGCCATAAATAAAGATATTAAAGTGAAATTTGGCACAAAGGACCGCATTATGGAGAGGCATATTTGGGCGCAATCTTTTTGGAAAAGTGGGCGTGGCCCCGCCCCCTACTAAGTTTTTTGTACATATCTCGGAAACTACTATAGCTATGTCAACCAAACTCTACAGAGTCGTTTCCTTCAGGCATTTCCATATACAGTTTGAAAATGGAAGAAATCGCATAATAACCACGCCCACCTTCCATACAAAGGTTATGTTGAAAATCACTAAAAGTGCGTTAACCGACTAACAAAAAACGTCAGAAACACTAAATTTTACGGAAGAAATTGCAGAAGAAAGCTGCACCCAGGCTTTTTTAAAAATTGAAAATGGGTGTGGCCTCGCCCACTTATGGACCAAAAACCATATCTCGGGAACTACTAGACCGATTTCAATGAAATTCGGTATATAATATTTTCTTAACACCCTGATGACATGTACGAAATATGGGTGAAATCGGTTCACAACCACGCCTTCTTCCAATATAACGCTATTTTGAATTCCATCTGATGCCTTCTCTGTATAATACGAGTATATACATTAGGAACCAATGATGATAGCGGAATAAAACTTTACAAAAATACGGTATTTGAAAAATATGTAAATGACGTATTATGAAATCTCGATTATCACTTTACCATGCGAGAGTATAAAATGTTCGGGGACACCCGAACTTACCCTTCCTTACTTGTTACTTCTAGCTTTAGCCCATATATGCAGTCATTAGTTTAGTGAATTCTTATTATGCTCAATCCCACAGCAATCAAGCTGTATTCAAAATATTATGTTAATATGTTTTCAAATAACTGATAACGGCTTATGACAATACCTATAGAGCTATATCTTAAAAACTTTATAAAAAACATTTGATTGTCCATACAAGTAATTTTTTTAAGATAATGACAGAATCAGTACAACTATTGACAACAGTTTATGACTAAATACGGCAGTATATTTTCAAGAAGAATGTACATAAATTCAATTATCGGGTGAGTTGGTGTGAGCAATCCATACAATTAAAAATTTCACGTTGCTTGCCATTTCAGTCAGTTCTCTCGACACAGTGGAAATTTATATCACCGAATTTTTGTATAATATTTGGCAGAATTATACAAGAAATAAAAATATTACGTTTTAATTTAGTTAGAGTAAGCACTTTACACTTTTGTTGCCCTTTCAATTATGGGAATACAATGCTATGACCAGTTTCATATACATATGTACATATATGTTTTCATATATTTTCAAATGTCCATTTATAATTTTTGCAAATATAATAATTTTTGTGCTATTTGAATACTAAATATCTTTTTGTTAGCTCTTGTACAATATTCATATGCCGTATTCCAATTTCACCAATTCTATTTTCAAAAATATTAACAATTTTCGTTGCATTTATTTCCACAAATCGCAAATTAAGTGTGCATTTAAAATTTTATATACAAATGCTACGTATTCATTATTATCAAACATACTTAACTATGAATAATTTATTGTTTATTTTGCCTCAAATTTTACAAATCACCAAAAATTTTGCCATTCAATTTTGCTTTTGTTTTCCACGCTTCGCACTACAAATGACTTTCAAATAGCCAGCCTTACCCTACAGTACTTACTCTGCAACTTTTTTTATTGTTCATAAACGTCATTCATAATCGAGTTGTTATGCAGCAACATTTTAATTAATTTCATACTTGTACATTTCACGCAATTAACGGCGTCGTGGCAAAGCCGTTCCGTGGTTGGCGCTTTAATAGAGAAATTGCAGAATTAATCGTTGTCTATAAGTGTCGATTGCCTTTGTTTTTGCTATTGTTGTATTGAATAAAGCTGTCTGCATTACATTTGACTATAATGTACATACATACATACTTATAAAGGCAACTGTTAATTTCTTAGAGAGATATAATATACACACTGTATATATATATTTGCATTGAGTATTGTTCTTGTTTTTTTTTTTTTAATTTCCACAGGCAATTAACGACAGTTTAATGTGCTCGCTCAATTTGTTTCGATCATTTTATTTGATTTTTAGCATTAATTAATTATATATATTTTGTATATACATACATATAGCATAAACAAATTTGCTCAGAATAATTGAAGTGTAAGTGAATAAGTTAATTAAAAGCGAAGAAAGAAAATATTTTATATATTTTCCTTAATAGTATGAAAGTTAATTAGTAATGCATTTGATTACAATTTATTACCGTACTGGTAACATACATATATTCAATATGATAAAATTTTAGTTAGAATAAAACTAAGACCATTTACAGAGGCCATTTCAAGTTCTAATATATTTTTCAATCAAAGATGAGTTTGTCTAGAATTCTTTAAGATGCATAGCTAGTGTTAATTTATAAAAAAACTTGATATTTGGTTAAGTTTTACCTTTAGAATAATATTGACGTCTCAAATTGTTTTTGAGTTAGAGCCTTTCAAATTTTAGACGCTCCGTTTTTCCCGAATCAGCGTTTTTTGAATTTGCTTGAGTAATTGCTCGGTTCACTATCGAATTTCCGCTTGTTCTGTTTAAAGTTCTCCATTCAATGACCTACCAGTTTTTTAGTCTGATCAAAAATCGATTTTTGGAGGCTCAAAAGAGAACAAAATATTTGATGAAATACAATTTTTTTAAAACGGTGCCCTTTTGCCAATTTTTTATTATTTCCGCCATAAGTCATTCTTCGGAAAATATCCTCTAATCAATTTTTTTAGACTACCACACAAGGTGTGTCCCAATATGTATATGTATGTATAACTCAGCACGCAAATATTGTGATCAGTCAGGGAGGAGCGCGAGATCATTGCCAAAGGAACATGTGTCTTTTACGAACTGAACTGTTCTGTTTTGTTCTCTTTCTTATTCCAGGGAAAGATATATTTGACTATTTTTTATTCGACTATAATTGTAGAGTAATCTCTCTTTATGTAGTCTAATCTAAAAAAAAACTCTAGTGAGTTTTATATTTCATAAATATCTTCGCCATTAATATACATTATTTGGCAATTTTTACACTGGATACCTTTTTCAGCATATGCTAATGAAGGAAACATTGGAGACCCTATAAAATATATATCTACATCTACAAATCCTTTTCTTAACGGACTATAATTACTAAAGAAAATTCACACAAAATAATTTGCATTGATAAAGAGAAAATTCGCAAGCAAATACAAACTCGATCCAGCGTAAAAAAATTGCAGAAAAAAGGATGGAAGATTGAAACGTTGGATGAAGAAATTTTCAAACTTATGTTGGGTGGGAACCTAGATGGTGCGATCAATGTTGAATGACATGCTGAAAAAGTAGCGAAGCACATAAGTAAAGGCTGTGATGCTGCAATGTGTGGGAAAAGGCAAAACATAACCCAAAGGCCCGGATACTGGTGGAACGAAGAGATCAGCACATTAAAAAGCGAATGCCATAAAGCGAGACGCCTCTGCCAAAGAAGCCAAGGTACGCCACACTATACAAGACTGCGAGAGAGTTTCCAAAAAAATGTAAGGAACTCAAGAAAGCTATCGAAAGAAGTAAGTCTTCTGAGGAAAATTAGCAGCTATTTGTCTGACAGACTACTGCTGTATGATACCGATACAGGTCCAAAAACCTACATGGTGACAGGTGGAGTACCACAAGGCTCCGTACTAGGCCCATTACTATGGAATGTGCTGTACGACGGGGTGTTACGATTACTGCTGCCAAAAGAAGCACTGATAATTGGCTATGCGGACGACATTGCCGTAACGATTGTTGCTAAAGAGCTCTTCCAGATACAGAACATATGCAATGAGACCGTGTCGAAAATTAAAGACTGGCTCTGAAAAAACAGAGGCAGTGCTCATCACGAGCAGAAAAAGGCTGGAAACGGTCACTTTGAACATTGATGGATATAACGTTGTAACGCAAAATTCACTGAGGTATCTTGGCGTTATGATAGATGCGAGACTCAATTTCAAGACGCACATTGAAAAGGCCTGTGGTAAGGCGGCTACAGTGAGTGCGGTCCTGTCGCGAATCAAGACAAACATTGGTGGCCCAAGTCAAAGTAGGAGAGCTCTGCTGGCTAAAGTTAGCCAATCAGTGCTTATGTACGCAGCTCCGATATGGGGGACAGCCCTTTGTCAAAAAACCTGTGTCAATATGGCCAAATCTGTGTCCAAGTAATGTGCCCTTAGAGTTGTGCGCTTAGAATGGTGTCGCACGAGGCGAGTGCTATCATATCTGGTCTTATGCCACCGGCTAACGGCCGACGAGCGCAAAAAGGAGAGGAAGACAAATCTTGAGGCGACGAGCACATCTTATTCTCCTGCACGAGGAATGCAATGGAGAGAGACACCATAGAAAAGCTAACAAATGATGAAAGAAAGGCAGCACAGAAGCGTAAGACCACATGAATAACCTTGGAGGTAGGTCTGGAAGAGGCAGTTATCGCCCAGCTTGGTCCTGCGAAGTAGTGCTTAACGGCGGTCCCACAGGTCCGAATACAAGCCACAGCCGGAGTTAAGGGTTTAGTACGTAGGCATACAGTTTCGCAAGTCCAGCATAGTTATTTAATAATGTCTGGGCGTGTTCCCGAAAGAGGTGTACTCTAGCGGACAATATGAATCGTGCATGCTATCAGTCTCAATCTGGCAGTATCTTTAGAAGATTCGCCCTTCGGAAAAAAAGGCAAGTTATGCAAGCATGGTAAACACACTCGCTGCTGACGAGGTTCACGACCTAAAAGCACACACTGAATAAGTTTTGCCACAATGAACGTGCAACTGTAAGAGTGGCTCAAATGCAAGGGTATGTCAGTGTGTATTTGTTTAACTACGACGGCAACGTGGTTACCTTTGCAAGAGCCGTGGACTTAGCTAAAGTTTTCGCCATACTTTTCAAATATATATGTATATGTACATGCATGTGTAACATATGTTGTAAGTATATAGTATGTGCGGCACTCGGGGAATAGTACATGGCCATAGATCAGATGTTGCACAGCAGTTGCTGGCTGCTTTATGTGGCATGTATCCAGACAACATATTGCCAACAATTTTAGACGCACACGTTTGCTACTGATAAGATCGTCGTCTGACTGAGATTTGAAGACAACCGAAGTTCTAATGCTTAGCAAGTGTACGTGCGTAAATGTTGTACTTACATACAGATATCGGTATAACGGTGCGCATTTATTCAGCTCGTAGACGGCAAGTACTAAGAGTGACATAATGATGAAACTTACCGCATCACATCACACCTCATGGGATTTCCGTGTGCCTTGAGTTCACTCGTTTGCCTTTGCTCGCTTTACAAACTATTGCTAACCTATACAGGGTACTCCTATATATAAGTGTGTTATGTTTATATACAAGACATGTCTTGCAAACATGTTCAATGTATGTTTTACATAGGTTGCCTTTTATATTTCGGGATTTGGCAAACCAACGAACTAAAACGAGAAAATTTTCGCGCGATTGTTTTTTAGTACAAGATCATCTTGTGACCCATCGTGAGATTGAGACAACTATAAGCATTAGTGGGACTAGCAGCCACTCAATATTGCATGCACATTTGATTGCAGCAAGAATTTTTTTCACGTTGGATCTCACACAATTTGTCTATCGCTCAAAAACATGGTGACAGGTGGGGTGAGGTTCGTGTCGATTGTCCGAGAGGTTAATGTTAAAAAAATAATTTTGGTTAAGTACTGATTTGTGCCAAATGACTTATTTTTATTTCCGTACGAAACAATAAACTAAGAGGTCAACATTTTTTGACACCTAAAGAGGCGGTTGATGCGTTCAGAACGCATGTTTTGGAGATACCTCAATCTGAGTGGCAAAAGTGCTTCGACAATTGGTTCAAAGGAACACAAAAGTGAATAAAATCTTAATGGAGAATATTTTGAAAAACCATGAAGCGATTGTCGCTGATTAATATTTTTTTTCTAATCCTGAAATATAAAACGCAACCTACGTATATATGTATGTATATATGTATGTACATATGTATATCCAAATGTATTCCATCTTAAACCAAGACAAGACTTTTAACATCGCATTACGTGTATGTATATATACGTATATAAACGTGTATGACTATGTAGTGGTTTGTTAATAGGAAGCTCGTTGGTTTGCCTTGTCATTTCCTACCATCGTTCGGATTGGATTTGTATCTTTTTTGGCCATCAAAGTTCAGCTGACACAGTTTTAGTAATATTTCAAACTAGAGCAAACATTTATGTAAGACATTACTAATACACATAACTCTTAAGACCCTGGACACATTTTGTAAGCATAATATTTTCGATATTCTTACTCTAAATTTAAACTAACTATATAGCCGCAATAATATCATCCTTAGTAGGTTAAAGTTATAACAAGTCATAAGAATACACATTTTTTTGTGATTAATTATGGCAAGTGTAGGCGTAGTATAAATTATTACCACAAGAAATCATAGAAGGCGTACAGACAGTGCATTGAACGAAAAAAAGGTTCGACCTGTTGCAGTCGAAAATCTTTGCATATAAACCAGTATTAAATACTCTGGTTCCACGAGTCTGGTATGCAGTCAAATCTTCTTCCTCCAATTATTTCTGTAAGAAGCAGCAGACCAATTATTGGTTTTTGGCTTACTACCGCATAGGAATAAACACTTTGCAGACCATATTTTTGAGACAGTTAAAGAATTTTAAAAATCGCTTGGTCAGGTCTATCGAGTTAAAATGGAACTACAGTGCATTCGCAAAAACTCGAATTATGTTGTGTATTTTGATTTAAATATTCGTTTATCAGTTTTTATACTGTTGAAAGTCATATTTTGAATATTTGATATTTTGAATCTTTCAAAACATTAGAATTTTGTGGTTTACTGTTTAGTGATTCATGACTAGTTTATTCAACACATGCTTACTTTTATTTTCATAAAAAATACCATGAACATGTGCATGTAAGATGTAAGTTGTTTTCTAATTGAAAAAACAGTGATTTTTGTTTGATATTCCTTATTTTCGATCGAATTCAATACGGCCTTTCCGCGCAAGCAGCGAATTTATTTTTCTTGGACTAACTTTTTCAGCTTTTGCAACTTCACATTGGATTGAATTTTCCAATCCTGCCTGCCTTTAGGTTTCAACCACAGCTACCACGAATCTCCACAAAGGGCAAAACCCAATGAGCAGATTGGAGTAAACTCCAAGAGCTAACTGCTCCCCGTGGTACCAGGTTAAAGTCTCTGGTAAGACCCTGTTGCTTTTTCTACTAACAGTTTAGCCCCCAGAACTCAATGACTGGTGACATTTGTCACTTGAACAATAAATGTCTTTATACCAGGAATAAAGCCTATAATAATCATTTCAAACTGAGTATTATAGCATTATTTCTGATATAGACTATGCAGACATTTTAAGGCATGCTTAGAAAGAAAGACATACTGCATATGGATTTTAGTCGCCTCTTACGACAGGCATGACTTACCGACGTGGTCGGATTCGAGGCCCACTTAAAATATCTTCCTTGCTTTGGGTCCGGCACCAGGTTGCAATGCAACTCCACATTCAACTGACAAAGTCAGTTCTACCCGCATTTGGGTTTTAACCACAACCACCACGAAACTCACCGAGGGGCCAGTCCACATGAGCAGGTTGGAGTAAAATCCAAGAACTCCTGCTCCCCGTGGTACCAGAATTAAGTCTCCGGTCAGACCTCGTAGCCGAGTACTACCATTTGAGCTTCCATACGGCTCTGGACCAGGGGTTGGACCCCGTACACACATCACATACATGCACCACTCATACAAAAACTAACCCTAATTCCCAGCTAACCGCCTTAAACTATTCACGCACAAACGACCCTTACTGTTCGTTATTTCGACTAGTGGAGATCACACCATTAACAGCTAATCGTCCATTAGTCCAGCTAATTCCCATACCACTCAAATGCAAAAATGCATTCAGAGACCCATGCCCGAAAGCAGAAAACCCAGACTTCAGATTTTGTCTGAGTCTATCCTCAACGATCTCAGCGTCCCGAATGTATTCTTAGATCACTCGGCCGTTAGGACTATTGTCCCAACGTTCTTGCCACCTACACCTAACCCTATCATCTAGAAGCCTCTTGCTCCCTAGATATCCCTCCCTCTCGATATCATCGTCGGAAATCCAGCAATGAAACACTCAAGCTCCTTCTTAACCTGAATGCAACAGCACGCTGTATGATAATCAGGTTAAGAGGGGGTACACCTAATAAAACCTGCATAGCATCCGTTGAGACGGTGCGACATACAGGCAATCAAGCAAGCATCATACAACGCTGGATTGAGAGGAGTTTTTGAGACTCCAAGACAGTCGTGACTGCCTCCCACCATACAGCAGCTCCATATGTGGCACAGGCCCCAAACAAGCCACGATATATGGTGCGGACAACACGACGTCCGAGACCCCAGTCACTCCTCAAAATGCGGCGTATTTTGCCTACGGTTGCCGCACAACACTTACAGAGTGACTTGAGCTGCCCAAGCAGAGTGTCCATCATAAGGTTTCAAATATATGGACCATAGATGGAACCCTGCGAGTAGGCACGAACAACTCCAATCTCCACACTCCCATTCATGCCGACCAGAGAGGCCTTTCTGTCCGAAAAATAACTCCGCCAAGCTCCTCCAGCCGTTGCACCACTCGATCCCAGTTTAGGTAATCAAACGCCTCTTGATGTAAACGAATATGACAAGGACATATAACCATGCATCCTCTATACTACGTCCTTTCCTGAACCCAAAATTTTCAATTATAGGGTATGAAAAAGAGACCTAAATCCAGGAACTTTATGGAAACAACTAAGGAAGGGGTAAGTTCGGGTATAGCCGAACATTTCATACTCTTGCAACTTACAAGGAGTAAAACCAGGGAAATACCTTTAGGTACATAAGGCTTGTTAGTTATATGAGGTTTAGGTCAAGTGTTCACCCGATTTTATTCATTCTAAGCACAAATATGCATCGTTATTATTAAAATAAGCAACCTCAATGTTAATAAGCTAACTCACATATTTGTCGATATGTACAGTATAAATTCACTCGGAAATTCGGTGATGTATACTGGAAAGTGAAACAATAAAATGGAATTTAAAATTGCGTTACATGGGAAGTAGGCGTGGTTTTAGCCCGATTACGTTCAATTTCACATTGTAACATAGAATTGTCAAACGAATGTTGTGTGCCGAATCTGGTTCAAATCGGTCGGGTGGCTCTCGAGATATGTGATTTCACCTGAAAGTGGGTGATGCCATGTGTAATTCTGAAAAGTAGAGAAACAAGTATTCTATCGGTATAGCGTAGCATATAGTTGCATTTATGGACTTGGAATCGAACGCTCTAACCAATAAAGGATCAATAGAGAAGAATAAGACTTAAACGCTTCAATTCTAGTCGATTCTACGTTCCGGTTTTTCACTTGAGCAAGCACTGTTAATCCGGAAGCATTCGACCAAAATATTTGAGGGATGTTCCCAGAAAAATAACAACAAACATACGATTTTTTAGTAACTTAAAAAAGATATTTTCACATAAACGGGCAGAAATTGAGAATTTTTTGGATAATTTCAATGTAATGTTTCTGATTCTTGTGTTGCTTATAAACAACAATGAAAAGTCAAAATGATTTGTTTATTCTTAAATGACATAATTATCGAGTAGGCCATTGTGGTATTTACTACCGTATCCATATAAAGGAGCGCAAATTCGGTGTGAGATTTGTGGTGGGAGAGAGACTCCGTCACCGAGTACTATCATTCACACCGGTGAATGAACGTCTATCCACAATCCGCATCAAAGCGAGGTTCTTCAACATATCGCTGAATTGCCACGCCCCGACGGAAGAGAAGGACGATGTGACCAAAGATGCCTTCTATGAGCGCTTGGAGAGCACCAATGAGAGCTTCTCCGCCACGATGTCAAAATCATGCTTGCCGACTTTAACGCCAGGGTGGGCAAGGAAGGTACCTTTGGTACAAAAGTCAGTAAATTTAGCCTCCACGAGGAAACATCCCCAAATGGGTTGAGTCTGATCGACTTCGCCCTGGCCCGAAATATGGTTATCTGTAGTACTAAATTCCAGCATAAGAAAATTCATCAAGCCACCTAGCTGTCTCCGGATCGAAAAGCCATCAACAAGATCGATCATGTTGTGATAATCGGAAGACACGTCTCCAGTTTTCTTGACGTGCGAACGCTCCGAGGTCGCAATATCGACTTGGACCACTATATTGTTGCAGCCAAAACTCGCACCTGCCTCTGTGCAGCAAAAAACACACGTCAACAAACACAGAAAGGTTCGACGTCGAGAAGCTGCAATCACAACAGACAGCCGAACGATTTTCTACTCGGCTTGCACTCCTGCTCTCTGAGAGCACTCGTCAACAACTCGGTATAAGGGAACTGTGGCTGGCATTTCAAACTCCTTACGGATAGTGTAATCGAAACCACTGGTTTTCGGAAAAGGCAAAAGAACAGCTGGTACAAGCACGATCCGTGTTGCAGCGGAGAGAAAACAGACTGCCTACCTCGTGCGGGATTGGATAGATACCGAGACTTAAAGAGAGAAGCGGGACGCATTTACCGACAGAAATAGAAAGTGGCTGAAATCCGTGCGTATGAAGAGCTTGATGAGCTGGCCGACAGGGGTACAGCTCGAAAATTCTACGAAAAAATGCGGCAACTAACAGAAGGTTTAAAGACCGGAGCATACTCTTGTAGAACCCAAGGAGGTGATCTAGTAACCTATGCCCAGAGCATACTAAAATTATGGAGGAAACACTTCTTCCTTCTGAGTTGCAGTGAAAGCGTAACGCCAAGAGAAGGCGAACCCGATTCTCCAACCGATGGTAATGGAGCAGACGTGCCCATGTAGAAGTTCGAGTTGCAAGCATTCTTCTTCGACGGCGAAGAACTGATAAGAAGCATACACCAGCTTCTTTGTAAAATATGGTCGGACGAAAGCATGCCCAACGATTGGAATTTAAGTGTGCTCTGTCCAATCCACAAAAAGTCTCCTAAGCATCGCATATAAGGTTCTATCGAGCGTATTGTGTGTAAGATTAAAGCCCACCGTCAACAAACTGATGGGACCTTATTAGACCTGGAAAATCAACAGCCGACCAGATATTCACCATGCGCCAAATCTTGGAAAAGACCCGTGAAAGGAGAATCGACACACACCACCTTTTCGTCGATTTCAAAGCTCCTTTCGACAGCACGAAAAGGAGCTGCCTGTATGCTGCGATGTCTGAATTTGGTATCCCCGCAGAACTAATACGGCTGTGTAAGCTAAGAAGTAATACCCCTCTCGACGAACAAAAACCAAACTGTATAAGTGACTCATTATTCCCGTCTGGCTATATGGTGCAGAGGAATGGACAATCACAACATGTGATGAGTCGATGTTACGAGTTTTGAAGAGAAAGGTTCTGCGAAAGATTTATGATCCTTTGCGTGTTGGCCACGGCGAATATCGCATTCCATGGAACGATGAGCTGTATGCGATATACGACGACATTGACATAGTTCAGCGAATTAAAAGACAGCGGCTAAGCCGAATGGACGAAAACACTGCAGCTCTGAAAGTATTCGACGCAGTACCCGCCGGGAGAAGCAGAGGAAGAGGAACACCTCCACTCTGTAGAGGAGAAAAGAGAAACCACTGGCACGCTGTTGTTAACTCGGCTATAATCGCGGAAGCGGTGTCTACGCCAGTAAAGAAGAAGAATACTTACCTGTTTCATTGGCTTCTTTTTTAGTTAATCTCTTAACGCCTTTCGCACTTAAGACTCCACGCATTTTCATCAGTTGAATAACGTAATACAAATAGCTTCAAAGTTTTGAAAGTTAATTGTTGGCAGCATTTTTGTGCGGCAACAACAGGCTGTGGTGTGTCACGTGATGACCGCGAGCGGTGTAAGTGGGCGTTCGTTTAGGAACGACGTGATTGTTCTCTCGCTCTTTCGTTGGATTCATTTGCCGAGCGATTTTAAATTGCAACAAGGCATGTATAACTTACAAGTTGCAAGCTGTAAGTTGCAAGTTGCCAGTCGCAAGTTGAATGAGTGTTGCATAAATTTAGCAAACTTGGAAACAATAACTTATTGTCATTAAAAGTTACGATATGATCATTAAATTTGAATTACAGCAATACAATACATACACACATATACCTACAAGTGCTTGGTTACTAAGTATGTTTGTTGTAATGTAAGAAGTGGGGGCAGCAGTTGCATTACACACTTGTAGCTTGTTGTAAACGCTCGCTACCCACTCTCTTAAAGTTATGGTGTAATTAAAAATGTGAAGTTTTTTATGATTCTTCTACTACACTTCTACTACTTTTTATGCTTTGCCCCTCGATGTCACTACATTTTATACCCAGAACAAGGTACATTAAGTGTACTGTAAAGTTTGTAACACCCAGAAGGAATCGTCGGAAACCATAGGTAAGAATAAATGTAATTAAAAGTAAATTTATCCATATCCGTCTGTTTGTACATACATATATACGAGAGCTTCGTCTCCTTCTTTACTGGCGTATACACCGCTTATGCGATTATAGCCAAGTTAACAACAGCACGCCAGTCGTTTTTTCTTTTCGCAACGTCCAGGTTCTTCTCCATCTGGTCTTTCCAACAGAGTGGAGGTCTTCCTATTCCTCTGCTTCCCCCGACGGGAACTGCGACGAATACTTCCAAAGCTGGAGTGTTTTCGTCTATTAGAACAATTTTTCTCTCGAAAACTCGTAACGTCGGCTCATCAGATGTTGTCTTCGTTGGTATCGAATGGCTCGGAGAGCTCCTTCTCGATCCTGACGGAGCTATTGGTGTTGATCAACGTCAGTTTACACAGCCGTATTAGTTTTGCGGGGATACGAACTATTTAGTCTGACAAAATGAACTTATTGTATAGAAAACGTTTTTATTTTTTATTTTATTGACACAGATTTATATGTTTTAAACTGATAAATAATAAATATATATATATAATAAATAAATAAAAACCAAGATAAAGATGTTCATAAAAGATAATTTTTTTCTTAATTCGATCTTAATCCTTTGATGGAAAGCTTTTAACCGGTTTAGTTTGTTTTCAAATTTAGTTACACATATAGTTGCTATAAGAACTGCATCTATGATGGGTATTATTTTTTTCGGTGCAGCCGAAGTTATCGTTTTACTCGTATGCTTTTGCAACATGTTGCTACAGAGTATAATAGTTTTGGTCAGCTAATGGTTGCACGTATCACCTAAAACTAAATGATCAAAATGACGAGAAAAGTTGAAATCCGAGTGACTGTCTGTCTATCCGTCCGTTCGCGTAAGCTGTAACTTGAGTAAAAATTGCCATATCTTAATAAAACGGAGTGTGTGCGTTCCTTGGCAAAAATTACGAGTTCGTAGATGAGCGTATTCGGACCACTGCCACGCCCACAAAATTAACAGAAAACTCATAAAGACCCATAACTAAGCATTAAAATAAAATATAGAACTGTAATTTGGCACAGAGGATTACAGTAGAAACGCACACCTGTGAGCTGAAAATTTTGAAGAAATGGGCGTGGCCCGCTCTCTAATAGGTTTAATGTATATATCTCCTAGACCACTACAGCTAAAACAGCCAAATTCGTTTAGGATAATTCTTATAAGAACTTTTATCAAAATTATGAAAATTGATGAAATCAGATAATAATTTCGTCCAGTCCACATATAACGCTACTGTTAAAAACTACTTAAAGCGCGTTAAATCAATAACTAAATACGTCATAGACATAACATTTTACCACCGAGATGAGACGGCTTTAAAAGATTGCATCCCGAAATTGGATGATAGGCGTGGCATCGTCCACTTTTATGTAAAATCACTATCTCAGAACCTGCTTTACCGATTTCAACCAAAATCGGTACATATGATGCTTCTATCGTTCCTATTTCACATACCGAAAATGGATGAAATAGGACGGCAACCAAGCTAGATGCAATCGGGACGATCGGAGCTTCCATACTAACTACATATGTAAAACGTTTTTCTAACAAACTATTTGTCGAATATGTCGGTCAGTGTATGAGTTACATACAAGGAGTGTTCCAAAGTAAAGAGGACTTTTTGAATATGGCGCTGGTGGCGCCAACTATGTGTTGACTGGTGCGTTAGAATGTGCTATCTTTATCGATTGTCCAGTGAGAATTTCATGACATTTCATGGACTGGAAGTGAAGTTATTGTGTTTTAAGTGTCAGTATGCTTGTGTTGTCGGTGCGAAAATGAGCTTCGAACAAAGAGCCAACATTAAGTTTTGTTTTAAAATTCGTATTTATCGAAACGTTTTAATTGATGAAATCAGTTTATGGCGATGATTGCCTATCCCGTAGCAGAGAGTGGTCTCAACGTTTTCAAAGTGGTCGTGCGGACATAAACGACGATCAACAAGTGGGCCAATCAAAACCAGTGATCACCGGAAATTCCATCGAAACTGTGCGTGAGTTCATCAAAAATCAGCCGAAGTCATCATTGAAATTCATGGAAATGGAATTGAACATCGCCAAAACATCGATTTATCGCATTTTGATTGAACATTTGGGCTTACGAAAGGTGTGTGCACGGTTTGTTCCGCACAAATTGACTGACGACCAAAAATTGCTCTCATCGATCGAGGCTTGTGACCGATTATTTGACCAAAACCTCCCCGTATTCACCTGATATGGCACCGTGCGACTTCTTCCTTTTCGGAAAAATGCATTTGCCCATTAAAGGAAAGCGTTATGCAGACGTAGAGGCAATTCAAAAAGCTTGCACCGGCATACTGGCGACCATACCGGACGACGAGCTAAAACACTCGTTCGACATGCTTTTGGACCGTGCAAAAAGCTGTATTGAAGCAGAAGGAGACTATTTTGAATAAAATAAATTGATTTTGCCGAAAAAACATTAATTCTTTTTTTATCAAGTCCCGTTTACTCTGGAACACACCTTGTATATAGAGTTGAACTTCCTTAACTCGAAGTCTCTCTAACTCGAAGTTTTTATGGTTTGAGGTGATTCGAGTTAGGAAAGTTCAACTGTATATATAATTGCTTGGACTCTTATCCTCTGATTGACAGCTTGCACCTTATGGTAACTACCTGGCTTTGTTTCTTGCATGTTACAAGAGTATAAAATGTTTGATTGCACCCGAACTTAGCTCTACCTTACTCGCTTCTTTTTTTATTAATTTCACTTTAGTTGTCTGTTAAAAGTTTTACTAAATGTCAGTATATGATTATGAGCGCTGCTAGAACTAAAGTAAGGAGTAAACTTTGATTAACCAGTGTCGCTTGGACTCATGAACATTGAAATGCCGGAGAGGCATCGAAATAGTAGCACGGCGTGTGGTCATTGCTGTGGCCTGTAACAGCGCCCGTCTGGCAAATACGCTAACATGTGCCGTTTTATGACCGAGCTGACAAAACTATGCAGCAGCTTAACGGCTAGATGCGCGACGCAACGTTTATGCATAATACTATTTTCGCTTCCATCTTTTCATATTTACGAAAGGCAAAAGATTGCAGTTCTTCCTAGTTAATATTAATTGTGCCGCTCGCAAGAAAGTTGCTCTCAAGTTGTTTTTAATTATAAATAAAAAATTTATGTTCGTAATAAAAGCGGTGAGAAATAGAATGTTTGTTGTTATTGTTTGTGACACTAGAAGGAAGAAAGGCACAAAGGCTTTAATAAATTATTGTGGGAAACTTAAGCTGCAGAAGAGCAGAGCGCTTAAAATGCGTGTAAATATAGGTCATTTTCTAGACAAACACATACATACAAACGCTTTGCTTGGGCAAAGATTGTCTTAAGCAGATGCAAATGCTTATATTTTAATTTCAGTGGAAGAAATTTTATTCCATTATTTGTAGAATACCGTAAATAAATAAGAAGGAAATAATACTTTGAAACCAATGAGAATTGCTCGCTTGTCACCGTAGAAACAGCCTTACTTATTTATGTGTATATAATAGACTCCTTCAGTCCATCTTTCTTTTTGAAAGCAGCAACATTATGAAAAGTAAGAAGCGTCAAAAGTTAAATCAAAGTGGAATTATTTCAAAAATTTGTAGATAGTAAAAGGTGTGAATTATCTATAGAAATATATAGATTCCTATTTGAAATTAAACATAGAAAAATTAAAGAAATGAGCAGTTTGTAAAGTTAATGCTAACAGATTTCGAATTCGGCAGTTAGAACCGGTTCATCAGCATACTCCAGAAAACCAAATTCACCACCACCTATACGATTTCTTCATATGATTTATATCGCCACTAAAAATGCCTAACTGAGTCAAATCGTTTCCAAGCAATTACAAATATATCATTTATATGGGCCATTCCATCAATTGGCGACATGGTTTTGTACCCGTGGTTCTCCGATTCTGACGAAACTTTAGAATATCATAATATAGACCAAAATAAGAATATATGTAAACTTTTTAGTGGTCAAAGTTGCTCCATTGATTTTTTAACGACTTCAACATAGCGACAAATTTGCATTTTTTTGTTGTTCATGGGATCAGAGTCCCATACTTTTGAACACTGATTCTTATGTAAAATTTAACGAGGAATCGAATGGGAAAGACAATTTTGAAAAAAAGTTGGTGGAAAAGCACAAAAATGGGATTTTTGGAAAAAAATGCTTTTTTTTGGATTTTGAGCGACAACTTTGAATTTTTTTTGTTGTTCATGGGATCAGAGTCCCATACTTTTGAATACTGATTCTTATGTAAAATTGAACGAGGAATCGAATGAAAAAGTAAATTTTGAAAAAAAATTGAGGGAAAAGCACAAAAAACGGGATTTTTGGAAAAAAAAAGTTTTTTTTTTGGGATTTTGAAAATTTTTTTGGATTTTGAAAATATTTTTATCAGAAAGCTGACATTTTTTTTACATAAAATTGGATAACTGCAAAATTTTTTTCACTCAATTTTGAGGTCGTTAAAAAATAAAAGAAATAGTCATTGTTTTGTTTGATCTCAATTTGAATTGTGCGCCAAAAAACAATGGAGCAACTTTGACCACTAAAAAGTTTACCGATATTCTTATTTTGGTCTATATTATGATATTCTAAAGTTTCATCAGAATCGGAGAACCACGGGTACAAAACCATGTCGCCAATTGATGGAATGGCCCATATATACTTTTATAACTCATACGCTGAGCACCATATTTGTCAAAAGGTTTTTTGATTAACGATAAAAATTATATTTAGTACTATATGGGAATTTGATGGACCCATTTCACATATTTTTTATTTTATTTTATTTTTTTTTAGGCACACTTTTGGAATTATAATTACCCTATATTGTCAAAAGTGTGCCAATAATGTACAAAAGATCCCAATAATATTACTCAATCCATATTTACGAAATAAATTCGCAAAAAAAGTAATTTCTTTTACCATGATACCCTAACTTCTCCCTTAATATTCATACGTCCGCCTGTGTTCCATTCAACATGTAAAATTTAAAAATTTTTCTGAAACTTGGCACAAAATATATGTTTGTAAAGAGCAATGCTACTTTCCTAAATGTATCAGTATCGATTCGTTGACTCGCCTACAAAAAATTTTAATCTAATTTAATTAACTGCTCTTATCCAGTAAGTAATTAAGGAG
The DNA here is from genome assembly GCF_016617805.1 of Bactrocera tryoni. Lineage (NCBI taxonomy): Eukaryota > Metazoa > Arthropoda > Insecta > Diptera > Tephritidae > Bactrocera > Bactrocera tryoni. Next base: position 62,067,476 of record NC_052503.1, on the reverse strand, counting down.
CGAAAAAGCAAGGAAAGGAGCATGGGTAGGCATTATCAGCTGGTTTAATTAGAAAACTCAAGAAAAAAGTATTCGCACTTAAATCTAGCACGCACAGAACTTCTTGAAATGTAAGTAACAACTTTCCGCTAAACAGAAATCGCTCTACTCTATTCCATAGAACACATTTTTAGAAGTTCATTCCCCCATGCGAATTTACACCATATTATTATTGAGAAATCTTATATATACATATATAAAAGTGAAACGCTTTTTATACCCTGAAAAGGGTATATTACGCCCGAACTACAGTACGGGTATTCCTTTAGTCCGGGAGAAGGTCCTAACAGCGGCTTTTTTTGCAAAATCACCCTCAATTTCGCAATTTATGTCTATATTTATAACTAAAGAACGGCTGAACCGATTTTACTGAAAATTAGTGATGAGGTAACTTGGGGTCTGATTATCTCAATTAGGCGATTAAACATGGTGATTTGAAATTTGGAATGTTTTCAATAAAAATGAAAGAGATTCTGAGAATAATAATTTTTTCGCGGGAATTTCCAAAGTTTGAAAAATGAACTTTCTGAATATGTGATGGTTATTTCCGAGAAACGAAAATTAGTTGGTGAAATTTTAGTTTGAATGCAAAAACGAAAATTCTTATGTAAAACGTATGGGAACCTAAAAAACATAGCGACCCCTTAGAGTAAAGCTACAGCGCCTGGCTTGAGGCAGGATTTTTTCTTTGTCAATCACTAACATTTGAGGCACCCTAATGTACATACATACATATATGAATTATAGTGATAGTTGTAACCGAACTAGAAAAGGTTAATTCATAATTTAAGATGAATGCATAATAGCTGACAAATATTTGTGTAGTATCTGTCCCTAAACAATAAGGTGACATTTGAATTTAAACTGCGCGCGTCGAAGGATTTGGAGAATTATTTTTTTTTTTAGGTTGGTAGTACTGTCAGTCACATTTATGTCAAATATCATGTCAAAATATTCATTAGTGTTTGAGATACGTGTCGTTTTGTGAGCTGCTAAAAGTGAGTTTTTCGTTTTTTGCGATGTCGAAATTTGTTGAGCAAAGAATTTGCATTAAATTTTGTTTACAGAATCAATTTTTCTGCGGATACGCTGAGGAGATGGTGCAGAAAAGCCTTTGTTGATGGGCTATCTCTAAAAAAATGTTTACAGAAGTGGTGTAGTGAGTTCCAAGACGGCCGTGAACATGTCATGAAGACGAAGAGCGTCAGGAGCGACCATCAGCCTCAACAAACGAAGCTCACGTTCAACAAATCAAAGATTTGGTGTTTGAAAAACCGGTCGATTAACAATTAGAGACCTTGCTGATGAAGTTGGCATATCGAAAGGCTCAGCCAATACCATTTTGAAGGATGTTTTGGGCCTCAAGCGCCTCAAATCTCGACTGGTACCGAAAACATTGAATTTTCCGACTGCCAGGGTGTCATGAAACGCATTATAACTGGCGATGAGACTTGGATCTATGCTTACGACCCCGAAACAACCGATCAATCGAGCGAATATCGTGCCAAAAGAAAGCCGAGACCGAAAAAATCGCGGCAAAGTTGCTCAAAAATCAAGGTCATGTCGACTGTTTTCTTCGATTATCGTGGTGTTGTGCATTATGAATTCCTTCCAACCAGTCAAACAGTCAACAAGGAATATTATTTGAAAGTTATGCGTCGTTTGCGTAACGCTATCCGCCTAAAAAGGCCGGAATTGTGGAAAGACAATTCTTGGTTTTTACACCACGATAATGCACCATCCCATACTGCCCTCGTAATTCGTGATCATTTCGTCAAAAACTCAACCCATATCGTCCCGCAACCACCGTATTCACCTGATCTAGCGCCGTGCGACTTCAGGCTGTTCACCAAGCTCAAAAGACCGCTCCGGGGCACCGTTTTTATACGATAGAGGAGAATCAAGCCGCAGCGAAGACGGAAATGAAGGCTATCCCGGAAAGTGACTACAACCAGTGTTTCGAAGATTGGAAAATCTGTTGGCATAAGCTCATTGCATCGGGAGGGGATTACTTTGAATTGGATGAAATTGATTTGGAAGAATAAATAAAGAATTTTCAAAATAAATACAATGTCACCTTATTTTTTGGGCACAGAGTTACATACGTGTACAGACTGTGAAGATGTTGTTACGTCATACATATTTATGTATGTACTATTCCTTAAGGGATGACCATCCGAAAAATCACTGATTTTCGCGATTTTTTTTAATGCTGGAATTAACTAATCAGTCTGATTTGTATTTTATAAATAAATATGTTAATGACGAATACAAAATGATTTTTTTATGTTTATTTACTGGGTGCATAATAGTTAAATAAATGATTGAAATGACACGTAAACAAAGAAAAGGTCCTGTATTATGTCCACGGTTGCGGCCATAATTTTGGTCTAGAGCAAAAATTTCAGAAAGATTTTTAATTTTTAGAAAAGTCGCTATAGCGCTGTGAAGGCTCTTTCCTGTTTTTGTTTTTTTTTTGTTGAAATTGTACAAAATGATAGCGGTTTGAACAAAAAGTAACGAATTTTGACCTTTTTTCGACAATTTTTCGTAGAAAAAGGTAGTAAGGTTTCAAAAAAAAAATATAAAAGCTACCATAGTGTGATACCGAATTATTTTAAAAATGTTCTCTCCGAATTGGAACTGGATATCTTCAAATCTCTTTTTTTGAGAGTGAAAACCGTTTTGAAAAACACCATTCTGAGAAAAACGTGTTTAAAAGATTGGAGTCACTCGTTCCCCACTCTGTTCCCTTTCTACCAGAAACGCTATAGCGACCGTAATAATTTGAATTTCGATTTCAAAATTTGAAAAAATGTTTATTATAGCGAATATTTAGTATCCGATAATGCAACAAAGAAATCTATTTCTCGACTATTTCTCGAAAATTTCACACTGACACGATTCCTTAAGTGATTTACGAAGTCAATAAAATATACAGATTTCCAATGTAACTATTCCATTATATTGCTATCACGATAAACGATATCCTTGACAACAAGGAGCAGGCGGAGCCGCGGGTTTAGATTAGTACACAATAAAATTTAAACCTTAATAAAATTGAGCCAAACTTTTTACATCAGAACAGTAGGATTTGATGGCGAAAATGAATCATACCTTTCGCCAGACTTTATAAACCAATGTTATTGATTTCTGTTTCCCTTCTTAATTTAAGGTCTACATGATAGGTATCTCAATGAAATTACATGATAGGTATCTCAATGAAATTTTGTGAGAATTCCATTAGAAAGGGTGGTTTTGATTCGTATTTTGGCCAAGATGCCATATATAGTATAAGTTGACCTAAATCCACTTAAGAACATAATATTGGACAATATATTTTTTCAAGTTGAAGGTTGAAGAACGAAATTTAAGCTGACTATTAGAATCAAGTACTAAAGAGGAATATGTTTCAATACTATACTACTTGGCTATCAAAGAACAATAAACAAACATTTTATCTTCAGTCCTTTTTGCAAGTTCTTATCACTACAATACCTTCATACAAGATGCAAAGCAAGAATTTTAGACTTTGTACTGTGCAACATCCGCATTGAACAACTGCTGGAAAACTAGTTGCACCAGCAGCTCACCTGCCAGATGTTTGTAGAAACTTGCCACACAAAGGAGTCATCAATCATGCCTGAATTGTTACCACTGACAAAATCACCGGCAGCAGTCGGTAACAGGTGCTATGCTGCCGGCATAAAAATTCCAAGAAGAGCAGCAAAACGAACAATAAAAAAATACTAAAACAAAAATGTTACGGAAATGTAGGAAAGGACGGAAGAGAACATTAAAAAGTGGTGTGATTGAATGAAAGAACGTGTTCCGAACAAACTTTTTGCTTGGCAGCAATAGCGTATTACCTAAGTGAATAGCTGAGTGGCTTTCAAATAGATGCACTGACGGACTTGTTGTCTCCGCTGCCAAACACATACATACATACATATGTATGTCCTTACATATTCGTACAAGCTTTGCGTAATGGCTACACAAATGCTGCAGCTTTTCGAATAATGGTAACATGTGCTGTGCACGTCAAGTGACTAGCAAATCGTCAAGACAAACCGCACAATTACAAACACGTATGTGCTACGCATGTCAAAGTAGTTGTTGTAGTACGTATTTGTTGTTGTCACCAGCGTCAACTGCAACTCTGCATCACCGCGCTTGCGATTACTCTCTACTATCTTTGATGTTTCTATTTCAATCTACTTTCTTTTTTGTCAACTAGTTTTGCTTTTAGCTATGCTGTGCTCATGTCCGATGTGGGCTCGATTTCAATTTATAGCCGAACAACGGTAAGGCGTGAGAAATGTCACTGCAACATGACGTCACTAGCCTGTATCACAGACTCGTTCATTTTGCTGCTATTCATGTGTCACTTGTCACCAATATGTTAAGAGAAATGAGTTAGATAAATGAAATCTTCATGCGTGAAGTGTTTATCGTTTAAAAGTTGTTTCCGGTTGCCGTTCATAAATCATTTAAAAGTTTTAATGAGTTTCAAAATACAACTGTAAGCGGAAATTTCAAAAAGTGGTAAATAAAAGAAGTAATTTGAACATTTAAATGATAAGACACTAACGAATATTGATGGTATAAATAGTGGTGTTATTAAAAGTGAAATAATTTATAATTTTTCCGTTTTTATCTGAAAATTTAAAATTAGAAAAATTAATTATATAATTGCTTTCAATTGGTGAAATTTAGATAATAGATATAACATCACCAAATTTTTGTTGATAAAATACATAATAGGTTTACTTGTATCAAATATGAGTGAAATCGATCGATCCTCTAAGTTGTTTTCAACCTACCACCATAGAGGATCGGCCGATTTCAGAATACTCAATAGTGTTTTCGACGTAGCTGAAGACTCCATCGCTACATACATATTTGTTTACTTCATCACGAATATTCTAAGATGTGAAATATTTTGATGATAGTAAACTGGTACTGATTTTATTAAGAAAGATCTTAATATGTGCAGGGGCGGATCCTACTCTCCCTCAATATCCTCAATTGAGTCAAAACGGTCCCCACGAAGAGAGAGCCTCACAAAACGACGCATATCTCAAATACTAATGAATATTTTGACGTGAAATTTAGCATAGATGTCACTAATGGTACTACTAACTTACAGAAAAAAATGCGTCAAACGTCATAACAACATTGGTTGCAACACTGAACACGCGAAGAATGCATGCTGATCATCACTTTAATGAAATTTTTTCAAATGATACACAGATGGTTGAAAAATTAGATGTTGAAGTGGAAAAACCCGGAACATGTGGTCGTCAGAGCCAGCGTTTGAAAAACTATGCTACTCTCGTAGCATTTCATTTTACTCTTGCTACCGCTCTCACTTTGTCGGGAGCCACAGCATAGCCTTAGCATAACAATGTAAAGTATGTGCTCTACTCTGCTCCGAGATTTGTTAGGTAAAAAACTATAGCAGGAGCGGGAGCAAAAAATTATATTCTGCGCTATGCTCTGGCGTAGCGGTAGCAAAAAATTGGGAGCGGTAGCACAGCAGAGCTAATGAAAATTTTCATGTGCTACAGCTCCCGCAAGTGTTTCTTGTTTTCTTTTCTTTTTTGCTATTTTCTGTCATAATATTTGAATTAATTGAATAATTCAAACAAAAAAATGTTATGCAAATCATTTTGGCACTTGTTGCGTCAAGTGACTTTATAAATCTTTGAAGACTTTTACGAGGTGAACTTACTAGGTTAGGTTAGGTTAGGTAAGATGGCTGAACGGAAATCGCACATGGACTAGAAGTAGTCCTTTGTGAAGCCGTTGAAACTCGAACTCCCGTGTTCGAACTTAGAGATCGGCAAACCGTTTAGTATCCAATACAAATTTACGGAGGCGCTTAATTTCAATGCCCGCCAGATCGGTGGGATGTCTGAAGGTATGTGCCCCCAAGTGCCTCAGTCTTGATCTCCCAAAAGCAGGGCAGTCAAGAAAGAAGTGCTGGCTAGTTTCTACTGCATCTCTCTTCCAAGCAGCTTCTGCATGCGGCGTCCGGTAAGATTCCCAGTCTTACAGCGTGTATGCCAATGGGGCAGTGGCCCGTCAAGAGCCCCATCATTAATAAGAGGCTAGCCTTGTTGAGGGCAAAGAGATCACTAGATCTCCTTCGATCTATCTTTGGCCAAAAGGCTTTTGCGACCGCGCAGGTACTAATGCTGGCCCATCGCTGACCGAGCAGCCGCGAGGCCCAGTATCTAGTAGTAGAACACAAGAGGATGCCGGAGCACATACCCGTTCCCATTCTACCGATAGTGATTCTAGGGTGCCTTTCCTTGCTAGCTCATCAGCTTTGCAGTTGCCCGCGATTCCGCTGTGGCCCGGCACCCATACAAATCTTATAATGAAAGCTCTCGCCGCCAGAGACAGTGACACGAGACACTCTTCGCCAAGCCCGAACGCACTGTGAATGAGTTCAAGGCTGGAATCGCCGCTCTGCTATCCGAGTGAATGGTCACCTCCCTGAAGTTAGACGCTCTACTGAACAGCATATCTGCTGCTACCTTGATGGCTGCAACCTCAGCCTGGAAAACACTGCAATAGTCGGGAAGTCTGAAGCTGGATTTTATGGAGAGCCCTCGACAGTAGACTCCTCCACCAACCTTCCCCCCCAAGCTTTGACCCATCCGTAAAGAAGCTTACTGCCACTCTCCTCCAACGGCTTCTTCCCTGCCAAACCTCCCTCGTCGGTATATGTGCAGAGAAGAAGCCACCGGTGTTCGATATGGCGACTCCATGATCCAGATGATCCGGTATGCAGTCGAAGTTTGTGAGGATATCCGAGTGTTCAGATACCCGCTCCTTTAGGAATCCATACTCCCTGAGCCTAATGGCCACCTTTGCGGCCATACACCTTCCGGCAATATCCACCGGCGTTATGTTCAGAATTGCGGCCCAGTGAGGTGAACTTACTATAATGACTGGACTATTAATTGTTATCTGGTCACTCTGCATATCTATCACATTTCTCATTTCCCTTTATGCATTAATATGTTTATACATAAATACATGTGAGAACAATTAAGCTTAGCTTTGCCTAAGTCTATCGTTATAATTCTAGCAGAGATAAAGAGATATCCAACTCCTCTCCCATTGGATGTGAAGGAGCAATTGCTAAACTTGAAAACCTTCTGAACTCGATCAGCTGTCAAAGTTCAGGAGGTTTTGACGTTTAGCAATTGGAAACGTGGGATGGCCAGATTGAAATCTTAACAAAAAATATGTAAACGGAGGGATTTGTTGCCTCACTCAAGACCACTAAAAGAAAGAAAAACTAAAGAAAACACGAAATATACATAAATGTATTTGATGAAATGGTTTTTTCATGTGATGTATAATAGTATTAATTTTCAATGGAAAATTTTTAAAATGTTTACCAATTGAGAGCTAACAAGCTTAATGCCCTTATTAAGTATTAAATTTCAAAAGTCAGTTATTTTAATATAGCATAAAAACATTTAAATAGTTTCTTCATATATTAAATGACCACTATCTAGTAATTTTCAATCGTAATAAATGTTGGGTGTTTTAATTTAAATACCCAAAAATTATTATTTTGTCCGATCTGGCTATAATGGAAAATATTATAAAAAGCGCTAATTTTGAGGCGCTCTCACAATGGAATAAGTTGGACATCCTTTTATCCTTGGTTCTAGTTCGCTTTTTATATTCGATACCTGCAGACGCAAGGGTATTTCTTCTTGTAAACCAACAGTCGTGTAACTTTCAACTCGTGGTATTTTATATACATATGTATTTATATTAATAAATCTTATCAAAAATATATATTGATGTTGTTTATATCGCGATTCGAAGCTATCAAAAAGCTTGGTAGCTCAACACCTCATATCATTACTTAAGACCTACACAAAAAAAAGACGGGAAGCACGGACTTGGTTATTCATTGGATAATAGAGACCCTCGGCATTTATTCAAATCGTTTCTTACATCATTTAAAGTAGTTATGTTTTTAATAAGGTCAGAAACAGCTTTTAAACAAGACTGGATACAAAAAAAAAGAAGCTCGATGTATGAGTGACAGCTGAGTTGAGGCAAAATGAATCTTAATGACATAATTTCTATGAACAAGCTTCTGCTGAACCCCAAATCCATGAATTTCTAAAGTGTTTGGTCACTAGTGATGAAAAGTGAGTCATTTACAAACTTTTTTCTGTCCTATGCTCTGGCCAGAAGATCTCTCCTCTTTTCAATACTTCAAGGTACACTAAACAGTTCAATGAAAACCAATGTTAAAATATGTGCTCGGCATGGGAATTTAAAAGAGAGTCTTCACCTATATTTAAAGCTATAGCATGTGATATTTATTCGTAGCTATACGCTAACAAGAGCTCCGTCAGGATCGGGAAGGACCTCTCCGAGCCGTTCGATACCAAACGAGGTTTCAGACAAGGCGATTCCCTATCGTGCGACTTTTTGAACCTGCTTTTGGAGAAAATAGTTCGAGCCGCAGAACTAAATAGAGAAGGTACCATCTTCTATAAGAGTGTACAGCTGCTGGCGTATGCCGATGATATTGATATCACCGGCCTCAACACCCGCGCCGTTAGTTCTGCTTTCTCCAGGCTGGACAAGGAAGCACAGAAAATGGGTCTGGCAGTGAACGAGGGCAAGACGAAATATCTCCTGTCATCAAACAAACAGTCGTCACACTCGCGACTTGGCTCTCACATCACTGTTGACAGTCATAACTTTGAAGTCGTAGATAATTTCGTCTATCTTGGAACCAGCGTAAACACCACCAACAAAAACGAACAAAAACCAAACTCTATAAGTCACTCATAATTCCCGTCCTGCTATATGGTGCAGAGGCTTGGCCGATGACAACAACTGATGAGTCGACGTTGCGAGTTTTCGAGACAAAGTTAGCCACGGCGAATACCGCATTCGATAGAACGATGAGCTGTTCGAGATATACGACGACATCGACATAGTTCAGCGAATTAAAAGACAGCGGCTACGCTGGCTAGGTCAAATTGTCCGAATGGACGAAAGCACAACAGCTCTGAAAGTATTCGAGGCTGTACCCGTCGGGGGAAGCAGAGGAAGAAGAAGACCTTCACTCCGTTGGAAGGACCAAGTGGAGAAGGACCTGGCTTCACTTGGAATAACCAATTGGCGCCACGTAGCGAAAAGAAGAAACGACTGGCGCGCTGTTGTTAACTCGGCTGTAATCGCTTAAGCGGTGTCTACGCCAATTAAGAAGAAGAAGATACGCTAACAAGTGTTATATATTTGAAGGTTTATATATTAAAAGTTTTATATATTTGATCGCTTTTCCCTTTGAAGGTGATTCTACTTGAATCCTAAAGTATTCATATACAAATTGCTTATAAAAAAGTTGTTTTATACTGAGTTTTTGCTTTTTTCAAAGCAAATGGGAAGATTTGATCAATTTCTATAAATTTCAATTCAGCTTAGAGTCAAAATAATTTTAAAGATTGTTTCCAGTTCCAAATACCGCAAATATTTAAAAGACTACGGGATTAACAGACACCTGCAAAGCAAACTTGTTTGAAAAAAAAAAATCGGATTTGATGTAAATATGTTATGCTATGTACATGTGAAAACCTACAAACGCCTGTTATTGACACCAAACAAATTTGTAGCAAATAAAGTTGAATATTTTTGTAAACACGTTACATTCTTTTTTGAACTTTCTGCTTACAATGTTGAGAATGCAATATGGAAGAGATGAAGGTTTGCGCAAAGCTTTGTAGAAAACACTTTAGAAAGCAAATGAATGCTCAATTGTGTCAGGTGCAGGCAGCAGCCAATTTTTAATACGAGTAATATGAATAAAATTCTTCGAAGTGCATGGCAGAGCAAAAAAATTGCAGCAAATTTATACAATTTTTGTTTTTAGTATTTTCTTCAATCAAAACCGAATTTAATTAAAATGCTTAATAATTATATAGAGTACTAAATGTAAATTTGAGTAATTTATGTATTCATTTTACATATTTTTGGGTTTAAACTATATTATATTCAATATTATACGTTCATTTAATCTCCTCAAAAGTTGGAAAATCTTATATCAGATGTATAGAAGATAGTGTTGACCCGATTTTATCTATATTTTACTCTTTTAGTAGGACTCTTTTAGTAGTTTTGAACAGGGCCCTTATATGGGGAGTGAGTGCGGTTGTGATCCGCTTTCATTCATTTCATATCTATGTACATTAAACCTATTAGAGGGCGGAGCCACTCCCACTTTTTCAAAAATTTTAGCCCACAGGTACTCCGTGCTATTGCGATCCTCTGCGCCAAATACAGTTTTATATCTTTATAGTTTTCCTTTAATGGCATTTTATGCGCGTGGTAGTGATCCAATTACGCCAATTTACGAACTCGTCCTTACTTTTTTGCTAAGTAACATAATACCAATCATTACGATAATTCAATTTTTACTTAGTAACAAGTTGCACGGGCGGACCGACGGACGGACGAAGAGACAGAAAATCGGTAGGAATTCAACTCGTTTCATTATCCTCGTCATTTATATAAATAAGGTCTGTCGCAAAAGAAACAGGACTGTTAAAAAAACAACAAAAAATTAATATTTTTCAAAAGTTATATTTTGTTATTCAAAGTAGTTTCCTTGTGCTTCGATACAACGTTTAGCCCGGTCAATTAGCATTTCACATGAGTGTTTAAGGTCACTTTTCGGAATGCTCTTGAGAATATCGGTCGTCGCCTTTTGGATAGCTGAAATGTCCTGAAACCAGTGTCCTTTCATGGGCAAATGAAGTTTTCCAAATAGGTAAAAATCACAGGGTGCCAGATCAGGTGAGTAGGGTGAGTGATTAATGGTTAATATGGAGCATTTGTCAAAAAATCAGTGACAAGTGTCGACCGATGACACGGCGCATTATCGTGCAACAGGCGCCAGGACTCTGCCTCGCGGTATTGTGGTCGGGCACGACGAATGCGTGACAAAAGACGCTTCATAACACCAAGGTAAAACACAGCATTAATCGTTTGGCTAGGTGGGACGAACTCTCGGTGTACAATACCCTCGGAACCGTGAAAACAAATCAGCATTGACTTTATTTTTGACTTCTGAAGACGACCGACTTCTGATCGTCCAAGAAGTCCTCACGACCTTCTTGGAATCGCTTAAACCACTCATGCGCATTACTACGGGATAGGCACTGATCACCATAAACTTTTTTCATCATTTGAAATGTTTCAGTAAACGTTTTCCGAAGTTTAAAACAAAATTTAATATTTGCTCTTTGTTTAAAATGCATTTTACGACCGATGAGCAAAGCCGCTGTCACTTTTTGATCGATAACATCGATTGTAGTTATCCAATTGTCTTAAAATTTTTATAAAATGTCAACAAGAGATCAAACTTTTTATTTCATATACCCACCAATAGGTGGCGTCACCAGAAACCGTTATATTTAAAAACTTCTGTTTCTTTTGCAACAGACCTTGTATATAAGCCTATATCTAATTTGATTAGTTCTAGATGATACATGTAACCGTTAGGTGAACTAAACAATAATACTCTGTAGCAACATGTTGCTAGACTATAAAAATTATATGTTAAAAGGCATACGTAAGGTGCCACCATATTAAAACTAATTACGTTGATGACCATAATACGGTCGCTTATTTTAAAACAAGCTGCAGGAAATATTATTCTTTCAGTAAAAAAAACTGGTTGTAGTCAGGTGAGTAAGATTCGGAAAAGAAAAACAAACATTTTTGTTGCTCGAAAGTTTGGATTGAAACCAGCTCTTACGAGAAAGAGCTTTGAACTCTGCATAAAGTCTTGAGTGCGTCCATATGTATGGTGTATTATAGAGCATGATCGTCATTTCTAAGCAATTGTTCTATAATTTAATTTTTTCTTCCGTTAAGTATACTATATAAGACTTTTCAGGTGGTATATAGTATACCTTCAAACTTCCAAGTTACCCGACCAACGGTTTGGAATTGCTGTGTAGGTTGTACTTGAAGCTTGCAATAAAATCAACGGCGTTAATTAATTTAATAGGAATTATTAATAAATATTGTATTAAAATAATTCTTGCTGTAATGTAATATCAACTTCGACGATACTATTTCCTGTTTTCGTTAGAGTTTAATAAATGAATTTGTTATAGTAGCAAAAGTTGTACCTAACGCTCGAACTTTTATTTCACTCATGTGTACGTAGTGACGTGTTTCATTTGCGCCTCTTTTCCAACTCAAAGAGAAATGCAACGCTGTACCGCATCGCTTTCGACGTAACTTAGCAAGGTGCGTGCAACCATGCCCATACACTCATAAAACTATATACTCGTATCTACCAATCGACCCGATTGCGATGCTTTTGCTGCTCGTCCGCCCGGCTAACAGCGTCTGCTGCCGTTAGTTGCAGTGATTTCGACTTGTTTGTTTGCACACGCTTCGCCACCGCGGCAACCTAACGCTACATACACAGACACGTATAAATTCATTTATTGCTCATATTAAATTACGTTTACGCGCAGATTTAATTACAAATGCAAAGTAAGCAATTTTGCTGCTCAGGCGGATGCTTTCAATGGTGGCGCCCTCGCCCCCATACTACCGTTGGCTCTGTGCACATTCATCATCATTTAATTTGGTGCATATAAGCGGAAACGCAAAGCGGCACATTTATGTCGGCAATCGTCAATCGGCAGCGGCAAAAGCAAAAGCAATAACAGCAGTAACAGTAGCCGGCTTCAATTGCAGCTGCACCGTCAGTAACGAGATGATGCCTCATCATTGATGAGGTGCAGAGATAAAATACGAAATAGCACGAGAAGAGAGTGTGCAAACAAGAACATACAGGATGGAAGGGGTGTTATTACAGACGATGACTTCGCGAAGCTGGTCGCTGTGTGATGGAGATATCCATATGGAGATTGAGTAGCATGCAGTTTGTAGAGTTGTCTCCCGTATATGTTCGTTTTGCATTCATTAAACTTTGGAAATACCTGAATGCGACAACGCGATTTCTTGGTGTGTTTTTTGGTGAACTTTTAAGGATAGTTTGTCTTAGCGCTTTTCTCTTCGGAGAAGCTCTTTGCATTCAGGTGATTCTTTTTAAGATATTTTGTATAAATGTATAATTTAGCTTTAAAATAACGATGATATTCTATAAATCCGTTAGTTGTTATTGAAACTTTTCGGTGTTGAAGTGCAAGAAGATATTTTTGGTAACCACAATGTGTTGAAGGCCTCAATACCTAGTTACTAAATGCTCAGTTGCGTAGCTACAACTTCGGGCGCCCGGGGCCAAGGATATTCTGCCGCCCCCCTTTATCTACCTACCTGCAAGTTTCATGAGGTGGTTCGAACAAAAGTGAATTTTTACAAAATATCTTCAATATTAAGTTTATAAAATTTAGGAACTAGAAGTCACGCAAATTCTGAAGTTCCAAAATTCGCACAATACGGTTTTTGAGGAAATTGATAGTAAATTTACAAGACATCTTATTAAAAGCCATAGAAAAAACCCATTTTCGCCCTATATATTGTACACTTTTGACACAATTTGCTGGAATTTTTGCCCGAATTGGAGTTTTAAAAAACAGCGAAGTTTTTGCCCCCCAAGACGGCCCCCTTCGCCCCCCCCCCATCCGCCCATAGCTACGCCACTGTAAATGCTTAACATTAAAATTGAACTTACTCCAGTTTATCTTGGGTTTTGGAAATGAAGCTATCAAAGCCATCACAAGCAATACCTTCTAATTTCATGAATTACAGAGGACATTTATTTTGAATTAGATTCAAAATTGAATTACAAAAAGAACGCTTTCTCTTAAGTAGACTGGTTGGGAACATTTTGAATGAAAGTTAGAAGCTGTTACAGAGTATAACAGAGATGAAAATTAGTACACGTATTCCCTTGTAAAACAGTAAAGACGAGTTAATAGATGGGCGTAATCGGACCACTGTCATGCCCCACATTAAACAAAAACCTATAGAGTACCATAACCAAGTACTAAATTGATGTAATGGGTTGTCAAAAAAGTCTTGCGGTATTTTTGTTGAATTTTTTTTTTTATTGAAATTGAAATGATTTTTTGATGACTCATGCCCAGCTCTTGACCGATGCTACGGCTGCTACTATGCCGGTCTCTTTCGAACAATTCAGCGATTTTATCGCAATTTTCGACGACAGGCCTTGCGGAGCGTGGCGCATCTTCGACCACCTCTACACCAGAACGAAAACGTTGAAACCATCGTTGTGCGGTGGAAATGGAAACTGTATCGGGTCCATAAACTGCACAAATTTTATTGGCGGCTTGAGATGCATTTTTGCCTTTATCGTAGTAGTACTGTAAAATATGCCGTATTTTCTCTTTATTTTGCTCCATGTTTGCGACGCTATAACTCACGACCGACTTAAAAGAAACGACAATCAAGCAAACAAACCCGATGCGACGAATAAAACTAGATCTACGCGCTTTCAGCGCCAACTAGCGAAAATACCGCAAGACTTTTTTGACAACTTATTATAAAACTGTAATTAGGCACAGGGTTTATAGTAGCAAGGGCGCCAAAAACCAAATTCAATCGGAGCAAGTAAGAAAGCGCTAAGTTTGGGTGCAACCAAACAATTTATAATCTTGCAACTCACAGGAATCAAGCCAGAGAAATACCTTACGATTTAAAATGTCGACTAGAGAAACGGAATCTAAGCAATTTTATATATACATACATACATACACCATATATAACTTATCCACTGACCTACATTTATATTTGGCATAAGATTTGTTAGAAAACCCAAAATCATTATACATAGTTATTAGCCGGATGCTTGAAAATATGGGGGCTTCGACAAGTTTTCGCCCAATTGTATCCATTTTAGGCACAATGATATACTGCTATGAGTATAATATGTTCTAAAATTTTCATTGAGATAACTTAAATATTGGCCGATATATCCAGCATAAACTCACCAGGAAGTTCGAAAATCTTTATATTATGTATAAGGGGACTCATGGAAGTATTGACCCAATTTCACCCATTTTGGATACACATAATTACTACTACAGGAAAAAGATTCTGTCTGAATTTCTATTGCATTATCTCACGCATTGACCGATATTTTCGATCAAAAGTCAACAATAGGTACTGGAGTTCTTTTCATATCAGTGTATCTTTGTATAGCTAATATCAGGATTTTAAAACATCCGGCTGACTTTACACTATATGATTTGTTTTCCACCTTAAACAAATTTCCCTGGTTTTGATTATTGAAAGTTGCAAGAATATAAAATGTTCGGTTGCATCCGAACTTAGCCCCTCCTTACCTGTTATATCTTTATTTAGCCCTTAGTTATGGTACTTTATATGTTTTAGATTAATGGCGATTTGTGGGCGTGGCAGTAGTCTGATTACGTCCATCTACGAACTCGAACTTTGTTTTGTACCAAGGAACCCATATACCAAGTTTCACCAAGATATCTCAATTTTTACTGAAGTTACAGCTTGCACGGCCTGCCAGACAGACAGTCAACCGGATTTCAACTTTTTTCGTTATCCTGATCATTTATATATATATATATATATAACCCTATACAACCGTACAACCGTTAGGTGAACAAAACTATAATACTCTGTAGCAACTGGTTGCAAGAGTATAAAAATGAATGGAAGAAATCGGATGATAAGCACGTCCACTCCTCATTTAACGGCACAGTTAAAACTACTAAAAATGCGGTAAATTAATATCTTAATACTAGAGGAATGCCTCGTAATAAAATTTTGCACAAATATTCCTTTTCAAGTGTGCCAGTTTATGATCAAAAACTATCTAAATCAGGCCAAAGGTTTTTAAGCCCTCAGGTGCCGAATATGGGGACCCCAGGTCCTACTGCGAAATTTTTATCGAAAAAGAATTATTTTCTAATAACAATATGCTTGTGTCGTAAAAATGGCGTGAATCGGATCCATAACGCTAACTTTGTCCCATACTTAATAGAAACATTTTCGAATATCTGGCTGACTTTACCTATACCGCTAATATCGGTAATTATGTGAGTTATTCGTTGTACTATGTGCCCAAAAAATAAGGTGACATTGTATTTATTTTGAAAATTTTTTATTTATTCTTTCAAATCAATTTCATCCCCATCAAAGTAATCCACTCCCGATGCAATGCACTTATGCCAACGGATTTTCCAATCTTCAAAACACTGGTTGTAGTCACTTTCCGGGATGGCCTTCAGTTCCGTCTTCGCTGCGGCTTGAATCTCCTCTATCGTATAAAAACGGTGTCCCCGGAGCGGTCTTTTGAGCTTGGTGAACAGCCAGAAGTCGCACGGCGCCAGATCAGGTGAATACGGTGGTTGCGGAACGATATGGGTTGCGTTTTTGGCGAAATGATCACGAATTACGAGGGCAGTATGGGATCGTGCATTATCGTGGTGTAAAAACCAAGAATTGTCTTTCCACAATTCCGGCCTTTTTAGGCGGATAGCGTTACGCAAACGACGCATAACGTTCAAATAATATTCCTTGTTGACTGTTTGACCGGTTGGAAGGAATTCATAATGCACAACACCACGATAATCGAAGAAAACAGTCAACATGACCTTGATTTTGAGCGACTTTGGCGCGATTTTTTTGGTCTCGGCTCTCTTTTGGCACGATATTCGCTCGATGGATCGGTTGTTTCGGGGTCGTAAGCATAGATCCAAGTCTCATCGTCAGTTATAATGCGTTTCATGACACCCTGGTAGTCGGAAAGTATCGTTTCACACACTTCAACGCGACGCATTTTTTCCAAAAAATTCAATGTTTTCGGTACCAGTCGAGATTTGACGCGCTTGAGGCCCAAAACATCCTTCAAAATGGTATTGGCTGAGCCTTTCGATTTGACAACTTCATCAGCAAGGTCTCTAATTGTTAATCGATGGTTTTTCAACACCAAATCTTTGATTTGTTGAACGTGAGCTTCGTCGGTTGAGGTTGATGGACGCCCTGGACGCTCTTCGTCTTCGACACGTTCACGGCCGGCTTGGAACTCTCTTTACCACTTGTAAACATTTTTTTTAGACATAGCCTCATCACCAAAGGCTTTCTGCACCATCCTTAACGTATCCGCAGCAGAAAATTCATTCCGTAAACAAAATTTAATGCAAATTCTTTGCTCAACAAATTTCGATATCGCAAAAAAATGAAAAACTCTATTTTAGCAGCTCACAGAACGACACGTATCTCAAACACTAATGAATATTTTGACATGAAATTTGACATAAATGTGACTGACAGTACTATCAACCTAAAAAAAAAAAATACTTCATCAAATCCTTCCACGCGCGCAGTTTAAATTCAAATGTCACCTTATTTTTTGGGCACAGTATGTTTGTGCGTAAAATTTATAAAAACAGATGAACAATTTTAAAACATTGTTTTGCCAACAGCTGAAAGTATTACACCGTCTTTGATCTTTGGAAGTTGAAAAAGGTTGGTTTTCACTCATGGAAAATCATCATACCCATTTAAGTTGTGATGATCAGAAAGGTTATTATTTCTATATTCGAAGGTTGATTTCATTTTCAGATTTGACAAAATGGTCGAAATATTATCTTCCTATGGAGAGTCAGTTTTAAGACCTAACCAAACCAGCGCCAGAGTATGATTCTAGTTTTTTTCCCGTTTTATAACACAATCTTTTGTCTCGCAGAAGAGATTCGGAAATCGGATGAGATTGAGAATAGCGTGGATAACGAAATATTGCTCCCGCCTGGTTTTAAGTCAAATTGTCGAATAATTTTACTTAGCTGATTATTCTACAAAGAACTTAAACTCAACCAAACTTACTTAAACGAAACGAAACTGGATTACTATCCCCGCAAAGACTGTTTTCTTCAAAACATTTATGTTAATTATTTTCTGCCGCTACAACAACAACAAAAAGAAACCACAAGAGGAATATTATCCTGATAATTTACTTATTTAATTATTACTTGTTTTCTTGAACACAATCTTAGGTGTTATTCATTATGAACGGGTCACTGACATGCTACTGAATACAAGTTTTTCTCCGAGATTTAATTAATGGCTAAACTGATAACATTGACCATCATTAACAGCTAAAAATGTCACATTAACCTCATGCAAATGTACAAATAATTATGTAAAAATCACTAGTAAACTCACCTTATCTAAATACAGACATACATATGTATATAAGACAGAAAAAAATCTGAGAAATTATCATAACAACTTTTGGCAAAGAATAATGATGCCAACGGCAGCATTTACTACCGTAATTTGCTTATGATATTAGCAAAGAGTAAAGGAAGAAGAAGATCAAGGCCAAATAAGAAGAAAAGGATAAACACTTTTACTACCACAATAAGAAGATATGTTACAAAACTGTAGAGCATCCACTATAAGTATATACTTACTTAATGCGTCTCTAAGCAACCATATTCATTCATACTATTCTTTCTGTCTTTGTTGTTGCTGATTTGCTGCTCATTTCTATAATGTGTGTAGAATACGTACATATACATATATAGTACATATGAATGTATAGATTTACTTATGTTTATGCTTATATTGTGCTTGCTCTTATCCATCTTCATCATGGTTTAAGTGTTTGAGGTGCATTTCAAAAAAAATTAAAGGAACATAAATTACAACACAATATGTAGAATTAATATTAATACAAGCCAGCATTAAAATAATTTTTTGTTCACTTTAGAAGATTAGCCAAACTGTAGGAAACTAATATTTTTGCGTTTAAAATATTTCAAGCCTAAATTATAAGGTGCGTTCCAAAGTAAACAGGACTTCAAAAAAAACAGAACAAATGGTTTTTTCGGCAAAATCAATTTATTTTATTCAAAATAGTCAACTTCTGCTTCAATACAGCTTTCTGCATGGTCTAAAAGCATGTCGAACGAGTGTTTTAGCTTGTTGGCCGGTATGGCCGCCAGTATGCCGGTCTCTACGTTTTAATGGTCTCTACGTCTGCATAACACTTTCCTTTCATGGGCAAATGCATTTTTCCTAAAAGGAAGAAGTCGTACGGTGCCATTTCAGGTGAATACGGGGAGGTTTTGGTCAAATAATCGGTCCAAGCCACGATCGATGAGAGCAATTTTTGGTCGTCAGTCAATTTGTGCGGAACAAACCGTGCACACACCTTTCGTAAGCCCAAATGTTCAATCAAAATGCGATAAATCGATGTTTTGGAGATGTTCAATTCCATTTCCATGAATTTCAATGATGATTTCAGCGGATTTTTGTTGATTTCACGCATAGTTTCGATGGAACTTCCAGTGATCACGGATTTTTGATTGATCGTCGTTTAAGTCCGCACGACCACTATGAAAACGTTGAAACCACTCGTGCACTCTGCTACGGGGTAGGCAATCATCGCCATAAACTTGTTTCTTCAATTGAAACGTTTCGGTAAAAGTTTTACCAATTTTAAAACAAAATTTAATGTTGGCTCTTTGTTCGAAGCTCATTTTCGAACCGATAACTCAAACGTACTGACACTTAATACAGAATAACTTCACTTCCAATCGATGAAATGTCATGAAATTCTCACTGGAATCGATAAAGATAGCAGATTTTAACGCACCAGTCGACATATAGATGGCACCACCAGGGGGCGCTGGATTCAAAAAATCCTGTTTACTTGGGAACGCAGCTTGTATATATGTTTTCTTAACTGAAAGTAAATTGAACACTGTTATCTGTTATAAACTTGACATTAATATTGTAGTAATAGTTTATTTTTCGAATGAAACTTATCAATAAGGTAAACAGTTTAGCCACTGTCACACAAATTTATTTGAGGCATATCAAAATATGCCTGCCTCTTTACTAGCTTTAAACCTAGAGTACTAAAATAGTACCTCTTCAATTTCTGTATTTTCTTCTTCTCATTTTATTCCTTAAATATTTTTCTTTCAATACTCACCTATTAGAGTCTTGGTTAAAATATCACCTGTACATCTTCCGTATTCGTTATTGCAGTCCTCATTGTTCACAGGTACATAAGATTGGAACCCTTCCTTTCCTACATAAAGTGCAAGGTCACATTTCCTATAAAAAATATCAGTTTAATCGAGGTTCAAGTCTCGCCTTTCCTTCTCTTGAATTATACTACGCTTCGATCGCCTTGTTTTATCGATTTTTATGAAAGGAGTCTATGTACATATGTAAAAACATAAGTGGTTTTTGTAGCTTATATAGTATAATCAATGAGAAAGAAAGCCTCCATCCTGTTGAGAAGATATATGTCGATTTTGGTAAGTTAATAACTGATGTGACTTTTACGTTTAATACCTTCCATTATTTGATAGTATATAGGCCAATTCACAGTTATATATAATGTACAACAGTAACTGTAAGCTAAGAAGCTAGTCCAACTTTCTTTACTAAAAAGGTTTGTTGTGTCCGATATGTTTTTTATTCTTTCTCTCTTGCATCTTTCTTCAATGGTACTCCTGATTTCTTAAAACGGGCTAGTTGCTAGCGCAGATCGGTACGGCCACCCGTGTATTCGAATTAAATATATCCATGTACTTAAGAATATACATATATTGGTTCAAAGGATTAGATTTCTACTATACCAAATTGTTCCTTTTTGTGTGCAGTGTCAGACAAGTTAAAAATTAATAATTTCTGGTTTTATATTAAGATACTTTGAAATGATATTGATGTTACTAATTAGTATAAGTTTACAGCAGAACCTCTATCTAGCCGATGACTAACTTATGAAGGATAAAAGTTGTGACTGGGCATTTCCGGATAGATCTAGATAATGTGGCCAATTGCCGGTCTAATTTTTGAAGCTGAAAGAAGCGTTTTGCAAAGTTTTACTTTGTCTCCACTATCTACTATCCAGTAACGAACAACAGTATTTATGGTTTTAACATGTTCGAGGTAGTCGTGAAAAAATTTCTTGTGCGTCCTAAGAAAACTTTAGCGGTCATCTGTTGTGTTTTCGGACGGACTATTTGACGAACGCTGATAGAACTGCCTCTTGTTGCTTTCATGAACAGGCTACTTTACCATTAAATACGCAAGTAATAGGTATAACGGGGTTCCTATGACAGCTGAATAAAAATTTTATGAAAGTTGTTTTACGCACATTATGTTCCAAGTGATAAAAAATTTCTTAGCAAAATTTGATTATCAACTTTATAAATTATTGGCGCTGTTATAGCGCCACAATATATTACGCAATTATGGCAGTTTCAGGCTATGTATTCGTATTAAAAGAAATTGCCCTGAAATGTTCCGGTTATGTAAACACAACTGTCAGAGAAATGGAAAACTTAAAACCTTATCCCACTGTGTGTGCAATGCCCCGTTACAACATAAGGCTTGGACCGCTACAGTTTTATGAATGTTTGTAAATTTGTAATTATGTATGCTTGCATGTACATATTTATGTATGTAGGTATGCACGCCCAATGTATATGTGGAGGTATATGCATATGTCTACCATACATTTGTCTTAATGCCGAAAGGAAAACAAATGCTACAATGGGGTCAAATTATTGCTCAGTGGAGCAAGTGGCGCTTGTCCCACTGTGTCAGCAATGCATCCGTTTCATTGCATCATTGTACATGCAAAATACAATAACAACAGCAACAAGAACGCATGAGCTGAGAAAAGAAGAACACATGGATATTTGCAGATGCTTTACTTTTAGTAAAGTTTTACTTGTTGTTGTTGTTCTGGCTGAACAAACATGCACAACTGTGTTAAGAATGCTCATATACAAGAATACAAACGTATGTATATACTGACATACACACACTTACATGCGTGTTGGCAAACTTGTATTGAAACTTGAGTGCAAATGCTGGGAGGTTGCGTATACGCCCGGGTAGCTTCTTGTCACTTGTTTGTGCGCATACTGGTGATTATCTTCGAAGTAAGCAATTCACTACTTGCATTTATGTAGTTGCGTAAGCGTGTGCGTTTGTTTGTTGTTGCTGTTGTTATTGTAAGTAGTAGGAAGCGTTGATTTCGCGCTCAAGGCAAAACAAACGGAAACAGACGCACACAACATCGGGATTAATGAACTCCGACCACAGTCAGGCAGCACAACGTTGCTGCTGTTGCTGCATGCCAATGATCGGTGGACAGAAGAGCATTGTTCGCTACAACATCGGTTTACATATGCATACATGCGTACTTGCGACTCCTACGAATGCGTGTAGCTCATGTAAATGCGAGCGTGTGGGCGTAGAGCATGTAATATTACGCTCAAGTAAACTGACAGCCGCTATGAACACAATAACGGCAACGAAAATTCAGAAAACTTATCATTGGAACACAAACTGATGCTTTGTGTGCAACGCGTGCGAGCACTTGAGCACGCTTGCGCCACGCCTCTCACGGTATGTTTGTTGCAAGTAACAATGTTCATATGTACATAAGTATGCACTGATTTGCACGCACACGCGTTGTGCCGCGTCACTTGTGGCAATGTGGCAACATATCGTCCCTGTATTGTTGCGATGCCTTGTTACTAATGACAGCATTTATCTGCTGCATTGATGACAATTTTTTACGCTACCAAGTGCAAACAACGCGCTTATAGCTTTGTGTATGTGCGCGTCTGGCGCAGCGTCGCATATGCAAATGCCTGTCAGCTCATCACTTCGCTGTTGCTCCTTCGCTTCTTTGTTGACTGTTTAAATGTGTGTTTGTATGTGTGGGTGTCGCGTGCCTGTTTGTTTCTTTGCTCGCTTGTTGCACTCAGCGCATCGTTAAAGCGAAATTAATGAAATTGTTTAAGTACTACAACAACAACAAACACGACTTGTTGGCTTCATCAAGAGTGAATTAAGTCATCAGTCGCACTGTTTGCACTGTCTGCCAATTAAGTTGGCGGTCGAGTCACCAACGCGCAGACTTGCATCAGACATGCAAGCAAACATACGCATGCAGCTACAAAATGTAGTGTATCAATAGCAATTTTGTTCAGTAGCTTTCATTACATTGGGCTTTAGTGTACAGTGGTGAGCATAAGTGGTGATTGTTCTTCGATCAGTTAGCGAAGCTAACTCACTCAATTTATTTTTTTGTTCTGTTGCATAAAGCATTTATTAGGTTGAAATTTTTTAAGGGGGTATTCTGGTCTAGGATTTTGAAAAAATCATTTTTTTTGCATATTTTGAAAGTTTACACTTTCAGAAATACTACCTTGGAAGGATTTTTCAAAATTCGACTTATTTTCGGAGATACAACCGATTTTGTGACGTGGCGTCCATGTTCACTAGAGTTGTCACCTAAGCTTTAAACGCGTTTTTCTCGAAACTACTTTTTTTTTAGGTGGTTGACATGATATCTCAAGTTCTACTGAACCGATTCCTTTGAAATTTGGTATATATCTTCTTTATATAATGCTCTATCGTGTCTGCCTTGGATTTCTAACAATTTTGATTTGAAGTATTTTTAAAAAATTCGAAAATGTCGAAAAAATCGGGTCAAAAAAAATTGTTTCTTTCAAGTCGACGCCATTTCTTAGTAAAATTAAGAAGGCATGCTTGGTGCCATATTTTTCGTATATCGAGCATAACACGCTTTTGCCACAATAATACAAGTATTTTTCGCTCAATATTACAGTCATTTTATGTTAATAATTATTTTTTACTTTCTTTAAATGCGTGATTTTTAGTTTTTTATGTAAAACCACATTTATATTATTGTTTTTAAATTCATTAATATTAACCATATCACAAGCTATTTTTCTTCAAGTAGATTCACTTTTATTGTCCACCACTGTAAATATTCGTCTTTGTAATAAGAAACAAAAGAATATATAATCGCTGTTGCTGTATTCTTAATGATTGAATGATTGAACTGCATTTCTGTCGCGCAGCTGTCACTTTTCAATTTACAGTTGCAGCTGCAATCAATCAGATGTCTTTAAGCGTGACATATTCTTTTGACATTCTGAGATGTGAACGTACGAAATTCACAATTAATTGAGGCACAACCGTGAATTCAAGTTATAAAAAAAGACACAAAAATTTTTTGTTTCAATGATATGCTAAGTTGTCTTACTATAGTTTGTAGTAATTGTACAAAGTTAAGGGGAAATTGTAACAAAAGTTACTCAGAGGTGTTGTGGAATCCAAGAGAAAATTGCTTAACTTTCAGAATTCCAAACCTGATTTTCAATATTGTCACAGAATCTGTTTGGATTTTTGTCTTTTTGAACATACGCAAATCCTATATTCGAATAAGCTGCTTACTAATGTGACAAAACTGGCAAATGAATACATTTGGAAGCAATCCTATTAAAGTTCTTAATAAGTTCCCATTTAAAGGTAGATTATAAGAGAAAACATTTTTATGAATGAAGACGCATTTAGGTGTTAAACTACGTTTTGTAAATCTTCTTTAAAAATTCGGATTTTTTTTTCCAAAAACTCAATAAATAAAGCATTTCGGGTTTCATTCTTATGTTTTGCCCTATAGAAATAAAGATAAATTAATTCGTTAGAAAAGAAATCAAGTTATTCTTAACTTAAATTTCAAATCTGTCAGCGACTATCTTCTTGTTTTGTTTCTGCTAGCGAAACCGATAAAATTGGTTTCCGTGACACACAAAACCGATAGAAATTCTGTTTCGAACATCAAACCAATAATATCTGAAATCTTGACACCTACAACTTGTTTTTCGGTTTCAATTCTGATTCCGACAACTATCAGATTCCACAACAACCGTGATTAATAAAGACAACAATTTTAAGTGTAGAAGCATTGTCTATAATATAAAAATGAATCGCAAAATGTGTTGCTAAGCGCATAACTCAACAACGCCTGGACCAATTTGGCCAATTCTTGTTTTTTTAATGTTCGCTGAAGCTTCAAAGATGGTAAAATTGCCGGAAAACTCTCAAAACAGCCCTTTTTCTCCCATACAAACGAGTGAATACTTGGTTGTTAGTAACGCTAAGACTCAAGAACGGCTGAACCAATCTTCATGAAATTTTTAGAGGTTGTTCGCTGAGGATCAGGAAAGGTTTATAAATAAAAAAACCGTATGCTTTTCGTGAGTCAAAGTCGGAAGATTAGTCTGAAATTCCAAAAAGTAACTTTTTTTCATACAAATTCTGGCTGTCTCCGGATCGAAAAGCCACCAACCCCATCGATCATGTTGTGATAGACGGAAGATACGTCTCCAGTGTTCTAGACGTGCGAATGCTTCAAGGTCTAAAAAGCTGCAATCACAACAGATAGCCAAACGATTTTCCACTCGACTTGAACTGCTATTTTCTGAGAGCACACATCAACAACTTGGTATAAGAGAACTTGTGGACGGCATTTCAAACTTCTTACGTACAGCTGCATCGACGAGGAGTGCCGTGTCGCAGCGGAGAGAATATAGCTACATCGCAATATACGATCGACCACAACACTAGTCGAATGGGATAGATACCGAGAGTTGAAGAGGGAAGCGAGATGCATTTGCAGACAGAAAAAGAGAGAGGCCGAAATGCGTGAGTACGAAGAGCTTGACAAGCTGGTCGATAGGAGCAATGCTCGAAAATTCTATGAAAAGATGCGGCGACTAACAGAAGGTTTCAAGACCGGAGCATACTCTGGTAGAACCACCAAAGGTGATCTAGTGACCGATGCCCAGAGCATACTTAAATTATGGAGGGAACACTTCACCAGCCTGCTGAATGGCAGTGAACGTACAACCTCTGGAGAAGGCTAACCCGATTCCCCAATCGATGACGATGGAGCAGACGTTCCATTGCCCGACCATGAAGAAGTTCGAATAGCAATTGTCCGCCTGAAGAACAACAACGCGGCAGGGGCCGACGGATTGCCGGCCGAGCTATTCAAACACGGCGGCGAAGAACTGATAAGGAGCATGCATCAGCTTCTTTGTAAAATATGGTCGGACGGAAGCATGCCCAACGATTGGAATTTAAGTGTGCTATACCCAATCCATAAAAAAGGAGACCCCACAATCTGCGCCAAATACCGTGGGATTAGCCTCCTCAACATCGCATATAAGGTTCTATCGAGCGTATTGTGTGAAAGATTAAAGCCCACCGTCAACAAACTGATTGGACCTTATCAGTGTGGCTTCCGACCTGGAAAATCAACAACCGACCAGATATTCACCATGTGCCAAATCTTGGAAAAGACCCGTGAAAGAAGAATCGACATACACCACCTCTTCGTCGATTGAAAAGCTGCTTTTGCCAGCACGAGAAAGAGCTGTATTTATGCTACATTATGTGAACTTGGTATCCCCTCAAAACCCATTCGGCTGTGTTAACTGACGTTGAGCAACACCAAAAGCTCCAACAGCATCGGGAAGGACCTCTCTGAGCCGTTTGATACCATACGAGCCTTTCGTGTGACTTCTTCAGTCTACTCTTGGAGAAAATATTTCGAGCTGCAGAACTAAATGGGGAAGCTACAATCTTCTATAAGAGTGTACAGCTGCTGGCGTACGTCAACTTTGGCCTTAAAAACCACGCCGTTAGTTCTGCTTTTTTTCCAGAATGGATAAGGAAGCGAAGCAAATGGGTCTGGCAGTGAACGAGGGCAAGACGAAATATCTCCTGTCATCAAACAAAAAGTCATCGCACTCGCTACTAGGCACCCACGTCACTGTTGACAGTCATAACTTTGAAGTCGTAGATAATTTCGTCTATCTTGGAACCAGAAATCCAATGCAGAAGAACTCTTGTTAGCAGGTGCTACTTGGGACAAAGTAGGCAATTGAGAAGTTAGGGCCTCTCTAAATGAACCAAACTCGATAAGTCACTGATTACTTCCGTCCTGCTATATGGTTCAGAGGCATGGACGATGACAATATCTGATGTGTCGACGTTACGAGTTTTCGAGAGACAATGATATAGTTCAGCAAATTAAAAGACAGCGGCTGCACTGGCTACGTCATGTAAAAAAAAGAGATAAAAAAAGGTTAGTAAATTTGACAGTTGACTGAAGGAATGTTGAAGATAACCTTTATGTCTCGTCGACAAAATTTTAATTATCAGGTGGTATTGAGAGCAAACGATTAATAGTTATTACAAAATTACCAACAGAATTAATTTAGCTTAATTTTGTTGTTTTTATCCACATACATACAAAAAACTAGTTTCATAAAAACGTAAAATAATGGAGACATTGTTAAGTATATATTGAAATATAGAAGAATATAGATAGGATAAATAAATATATAGTTAAGCATCTTCTTCATCAAATTCTATAAATTATGTTTGAGTAGACCTTTTTTCATTGGGGTTGTTTTAATTTCCAGCGTACAATCCTGGCGAAAGATGAATACTTACTTCAGATGAATGTTTTATGACTACCCAGAGGATATTTGTTCTAGGACCGGAAGTTGTGAGCTGCTTGAGCCCTATGCAAAAGAATCTTTTCTGGCCACTCCTAATTAAATGGCGCTCAGACAACTTTTCTCACTTGCCTGAACTTCTACCAGACGAAATATCTCCTTCCAAGGCAGAGGAAGGGCAAGACCTCCACTCCGTTGAAAAGACCAAGTTGAGAAGTACCTGGCTACACTTGGAATCTCAATTGACGCTAAACAGCGAAAAGAAACAACGACTAGGGCGCTGTTGTAAACTTGGAATGTTTAGGTTAAAAATTTTAATGTGGAGTTGCCACCTGTGTAAAAAATCAAAAACATTTATTCTATTTGAGTGAAATAAAACTCTGATGCATACAAAACATCTTTTTTTATATAGTAAATAAGTATTTATCAACCGTATTCAATAATACTTAGCAACTGTTACTCCTTTTCTATTAATATAAAACAAAAAAAAATAACATTTTCCATATTTTTACAAACCTACAACTTTAAAGCGCCTAAGGCATAAGTAACGCGGTATTACCAAAGCAAAGAAAAAATCGAATAACAACTTTCATAAACATTGCGCCTTTTTGTAGTTTGTGCACTTCATTGCATGCGTCGCAAACACACAAACTCACAAACCTACATGTATTTATGCATGTAAAACGTGAAGCTAGAGCAACGCACAGCAAGCTTTGCTTTTGGCCAACATCTGTGGGCGCACAAAGTATGTAAAGTGAAATGATGCGATAAATAAATGCGATAATATTCAACCTTTAACTATGGCGATGAAAACAAATGGGGCCACAGTGCAGCAGCAGCAGCAGAGCGACAGTTATGCATGCAGCAAGCCGGGCCGCATACCAAGCCAAACCCGGCAGCGGCGATGGTGGCCAGCAAGCGGCAGTTAACTAAGTGGCGGACAAAACGCACATATACACATATACATATGTATGCATAGAAGTAGGCTGGCAGGCAAACAGCCAGCCTTTGGCTCTTTGGCCATGCTCACCATGGCAATGTCACTCATACGCCCTGTGCGCCGCCAACTACCAAGTCCATGTGCCATGCCGACAACGCGGTGCTATGTTGCCTTAACTTATATGTGGCTGCAAAGAGTAAATATGCGCAGTGTTGTTGTTGGCGTTGACGACAAGCAGCCGTCATTTGGCTGCCCCAAAGCCTGAACTGGTGTTGTTCATGGGCGAAAAAGTGGCATAATTTTTGCAACAAAAAAGAAAAATAAAACAAAAAACGGAGTAAAATCACAAAGAAAATAGCATAAACAAAAGCAAACAAAGCGCTCAGGTGTTTGCTAGAATTATTAGATTTTACTTGAATGAGTGAACGGTCGGTTGACTGCCTGCCGCCTGCCGCCTGCCGCCTGAACGCCTGATTTCATGAAATTCTGTAGGCAACGTCTGTTTGAATACTTTGCTTGGCTGATTGCTTGATGGCTGGCTTTGTTGGCAAACTTGCTGTCTTATTTTAGGCTACTTGCCCGCTTGTCTGCTTGACTGCTCGGCAACCGTTGAGGCGACAGAGATTGAGTGTCTATTTACATGCGGCAGCTGTGGCTCGTTGGCTTCAAACGCTTTATTCTCACCGCCTGCGCTATTGTACGCTCTTGTTGGCATTCACTTGGTTACCTTGCTGTGCGATAGTGGTTAGTTGTGTATGCGTGTGTGCGCATGTATTGAAATGAATTGCAAAAGGTTATCAAAGTCATCGCCTTTAATGCAAGCGTATGTTAGCAAATTTCATTATAAATATTTATATCGGCATGACAGTTATGCAAAGGCTTGTTCACTCACTTACCCGTGAGTATATGTTAGCTTATGCAAAAATGCGAAAAAATGTTGCCAAATATGCATATGTGTGTGTATGAATTATAAATGAGTATATTTAAGTGAAAGCATTTGCGCTTTTCTAAATGGATTTTTCATCTGTGCATATATGTATATTTGCATAAGCACATTAGTCATGCGCAAAATGGCATACCGATTGCGTTATCAAGTCACCAGCAAAAAACTTGGTATGATATAATCAAGCGTGTAACATTGCACAGCCTAACATTTGCTAGCATTTATATACATACAGCGATATATTTGTGCGTGTACGCGCTTTTGATTTATTTATCTAACATTTTATGGCGCTTTGAACACACATAAATCATTTATTCATAGCCTAACTGTAAATTACACTCTGTGGGCAGTGGTAAAACGATTTGTATAAGTATGTAAAATGCATGTTAATGAGAATTCATAGGCACCTTTATCTTTCACTTTTCTGTGCTTTATGCATGCTCCATCGATGGGAATTATTAAAAAACAGTAATAATTTTATTGATATTAAATAATAGTGAAAAGTGGCTATGTCAGGATGAAGATTGCAAATAATACGTTGAAAATGGAATTGAACTAATACTTAGGTAATTATACCCCGAACAGGGTATATTAAGTTTGTAACACTCAGAAGGAATCGTCGGAGACCCTATAAAATATATAGTATACGTAAATGATCAGTATGTTGACCTGAGTTGATTTAGCCATGTCCGTCTGTCTGTCTGTCCGTCCGTCCGTCCGTCTGTATATATACGAACTAGTCCCTCAGTTTTTAAGATATCGTATTGTAATTTTGTAAACGTCATCTTTTCTTCAAGAATTGCCGATATCGGACCACTATAACATATAGCTGCCATACAAACCGAACGATCGATCGATAGATCAAGTTTTTGTATAGAAAACTTTTGTATTTGAGAAGATATATTCACGAAATTTGGTAAGAGTTATTGTTCATAGAAGTAATGTAATATCGGAAGAAATTGTTCAGATCGGCTCACTATAGCATATAGCGGCCATACAAACCGAACGATCGGAATGAAGGGCTTGTATGGAAAACTTTCGCATTTGACGTGGTATCTTCACGAAATTTGACATAGATTACTGCTTAAGGTAATAATATAATCTCCGAACAAATTGTTCAGATCGGTTTACTATAGCATATAGCTTCCATACAAACTGAACACATAGTTTCTAAAAGAAATGCACCTGTGAAGGGTATATTAGCTTCGGTGCAGCCGAAGTTAACATTTTTCTTGTTTTTTTTTTTTTTATTTTTAATCCAGATAAACTTAGATAACCCTTGTGTTGCCACACAAAAAAAATCACACTGTCCCAGGGTACCCGGGTACCCGTACGCAAATTCGTGCGTATAAATGCGTTATTTATTGACATCTTAGAAAGGTATTTCTACTTGAATGTTCCATATAAATTATGTACAGACAACTTCATAGTCCTAAATCAGGAATAAAACGCGCTGCTCTAGCGTAAATTTCTCGTTTCTGCGAAGGCCAGTTCAGGAACGTTCGAGAATGCCGTGAAACGAATATAAGCTGTATAGTTCAGATTCCGTCGTTGACTCGAAGAAGCCAGACGTATCACTGCAGTCTCTCCAGTCAGTTTGGATAGTTCGTTAGCGCGTGTGCATTATATATCGATATTATTGCAATACTAATAGAAGTCAATCAAGGAGAACGATTTGTCAAAGACCTGTTCAGCGGTTATAAAGGATATTGCCGAAATATAACCATGGACAGATTTTTCCCAACTTTACCTTTGGCGGAGACTCTGTTATCTTGCAAACTTACCATCGTCGGTTGAATTGAAAAAAAAATAAAACGTTCATACCTCAAGAAATGAAACCGTCAAGGTCTAGAGAAGTACTGTCAACTCTTTTTGGTATTCATGAAAAAGCTACTATCTGTTCGTACGTTCCAAAGAAAAACAAAGCTGTCATACTTCTTAGTACGATGCACTATGATTATGAAATTTATGCAGCTCACAAAAAACCAGAAATGATTTTTTTATATTCAAACAAAAGCTGGCGTTGACACCATGGATCAAATGTGTTCGAGGTACTCCACCCAACGAAGAACGTGTAGATGGCCGCTGGCTTTGTTTTTCAACATCCTCCCATTGCAGGTATAGCTGCTTATATCATCTACTATGAGAATAACAGCATGCTTCGCAAGAAAACAAACAGACGAAGACTTTTCCTTCGACAATTGTCATAAGAATTAGCAATGCCGCTGATCGAAAGCGAGCCCCAAATCAGCCAATAATGCGAAACCACTCTTACAAAATCGCAGTCGAAAATTTCTTTGAAAGGCCAATAGTAGATGTGGTACCCAGAAATGACCAACGTCGGGACGCCACTGGGAGAAGAGCTGTTGTTGGATCTTGGAACGAGCAACCTATTCTCAAATGCCGAAAGACACGGAAATCCTGCGTTGAGTGCGATAAGCCCGTATGCGACCAGCATTAGGTGAACATTTCTAAATGTTTACATTGCAATGAGTAATTTTAAATTTTTCTTAATTTTTTAATTAATTCTTAAATCATTAATTTTTTTGTAACTTCATGTCGCAAAATAAAATTGTTATTATTATTATATACAGTATATTTTATCAATAAATAATTAAAAAAGAAAATAATTTGTTATAGTTATCATATAGATACTTATTTACTCCTTTTAGATATAAAATAAAATTATAATCATAATGTACTACACGTACAGCGCTGAACTTCTGTCGGGGTACCCGGGTGGCTGAGACGTGTTTTTATTTTCAAATATAACATTTCTGAAGTTAGAAAAAAATTTAAACTATATATAATGCACAATTCGCTAGATAATCGGTTAAACCATGGGGATCCAAGAGGATTTTAACCTATCTTTTCTAGAAAAAATATTATTCAACAAGACACACTGCGGTGGGTACCCGGGTGGCAACACAAGGGTTAAACGTAATTTTCAAATTTTTAATACCAAATTGTATAAAAAATCATATTTTGGTCCCAAAAATTTGATTAAAATATCAACTGAAAATTTTTATATCAAAACTCATATTAAAATCGTTTTTAAAAATAATAGATAAGGAAGAGCTAAGTTCGGCTGGAACTGAACGTTTCATACTTTTGCAACCTGCCAGGAGAATACCTTCAGGTGCAAAGTTTTTTAAGTTATATGAGTTCTAGGACAAGTTTTCACCCTATTTTTACCGACATATGCGATGTAAAGTTGATTTTTACAAATTTTTGGTACCGAAACGTTCAATATTTTGGAAAAAGCTTTCAGAAAGAATTGTTTGTCGTAAGCAAATGTTTTTAATTATTACAAATTATTCAAAGTGGGTCGAGAACATCAACTCATGATCAACACGTCAATAAAATAAAGGAATTGTTCTTTGTTTGTCAATCTTATTGGCATCGTTGGGATATCGAAAGAGAAAGTGAAAACCATTTTTCAAGATCATTTGTGCCTAAAAGAATTGAAAGTCGCCCTAACGTCTTTGAAACAATCAAAATCAAAAGTCAAGGTTATATTGACGGGTTTCTTCAAATATGGAGATGTGGTGCACTCCGAATTCCGGTCAAACTGTCAACAAGGGCCGACAAGTGTGAGTTTTTGCACCACGATAATGCCCACTGCATACTACATTCATGAGTTTTTCGGAATATTTTCAATCAATATCGTGCCGCAAGGGCTAAATTCGAGTGCAGCCGAACATTTTGTACTCATGTAACTTGCACAAATCATAGCCAGAGAAATATCCTTAGGTGCAAAACATTAAACAGAGAATCGGATTCCAAGCAATTTTATAAATACATACACAATATATAACTCATACACTGACCGAAAGATATGTTAGAAAAACGAAAATCATTATAAGTATGTAATATATGGGAGCTGAGGTAATATCGACCCGATTTTATCTATTTTTATACTCTCGCAACAATGTTGCTAACGAGAGTATTATAGTTTTGTTCACATAACGGTTGTTTGTAAGTCCTAAAACTAAAATAGTCAGATATAGGGTTATATATACCAAAGTGATCAGGGTGACGAGTAGAGTTGAAATCCGGATGTCTGTCTGTCCGTCCGTCCGTCCGTGCAAGCTGTAACTTGAGTAAAAATTGAGATATCATGATGAAACTTGCTACACCTTCCTTGGCTCCATAAGAAGGTTAAGTTCGAAGATGGGCCAAATCGGCCCACTGCCACGCCCACAAAATGGCGGAAACCGAAAACCTATAAAGTGTCATAACTAAGCCATAAATAAAGATATTAAAGTGAAATTTGGCACAAAGGATCGCATTAGGGAGGGGCATATTTGGACGCAATTTTTTTGGAAAAGTGGGCGTGGCCCCGCCCCCTACTAAGTTTTTTGTACATATCTCGGAAACTACTATAGCTATGTCAACCAAAGTCTACAAAGTCGTTTTCTTCAGGCATTTCCATATACAGTTCAAAAATGGAAGACATCGGATAATAACCACGCCCACCTCCCATACAAAGGTTATGTTGAAAATCACTAAAAGTGCGTTAACGGACTAACAAAAAACGTCAGAAACACTAAATTTTACGGATGAAGTGGCAGAAGGAAGCTGCACCTAGCCTTTTTTTTTAAATTGAAAATGGGCGTGGCCTCGCCCACTTATGGACCAAGAACCATATCTCAGGAGCTACTAGACCGATTTCAATAAAATTCGGTATATTATATTTTCTTAACACCCTGATGACATGTACGAAATATGGGTGAAATCGGTTCACAACCACGCCTTCTTCCAATATAAAGCTATTTTGAATTCCATCTGATGCCTTCTCTGTATAATATATACATTAGGAACCAATGATGATGGCGGAATAAAACTTTACACAAATACGGTATTTGAAAAATATGTAAATGACGTATAATGAAATCTCGATTATCACTTTATGATGCGAAAGTATAAAATGTTCGGTGACACCCGAACTTAGCCCTTCCTTACTTGTTGATATTAATATGGCACATACTAAAAAATTTTTCCTGGAGTCAAGTCAGCCGGATGTGCGAAAATGCTGATGTTAGTTATATGGGGGCTAGGTCAAGTTTTCGCCCAATTTTGTTTATTTTCGGTGCAAAGATAAACCGTTATGAGTAAAACTCACTTTGTAATTTTCGTTGAGATAAATTTTATATTGACCCGATATATGCAGCATAAAGTCAACCAGAAGTTCGCAAATCTATATATTGACCCGATTCAACCACTTTTTGGGACACAGAGATATTGTCTTCTTCTTTATTTGCCAATTCGTATTCGAATATTGGTGATCATATAACATTTAATAATATGTACAATATTAATAAGTTTAATAATAATGTAATGTTTACATGTTAAATATATCTACTGTACGTATATTAAAAAAATCCCAGATTTTTAATTATTGCTGCATATTTCTCTCTATCTCTCGCCACATCTATAAGGCTGTCAACGTTCTGGATTTCTGTCTATTGTCAAATGTTTCGAAGCTACGAAAATTGTTTACAGCCAATACCCCGTTTTCCTTCCATTTTTCCATGGATAATTATTTGTAGGAGCTCACACTTTGAGTGCCGCATAATATGTTCTAGGTAGGCTGCTTTTCTTTGTTTTATAGTCTTTAACAACT
The DNA here is from genome assembly GCF_016617805.1 of Bactrocera tryoni. Taxonomy (NCBI): domain Eukaryota; kingdom Metazoa; phylum Arthropoda; class Insecta; order Diptera; family Tephritidae; genus Bactrocera; species Bactrocera tryoni. Next base: position 62,032,575 of record NC_052503.1, on the reverse strand, counting down.
CTCTCAAAACTTCACTGCCTGTAACTCTATCTGTCCATGGGATTTTTAGGATTCTTCTAATAAGCCATAGCTCGAAGGACTCCAGCTTGTTCATATCTGTGATTTTTAGAGTCCACTGACCAAACATAGCATTTTAACAAGTAAGGAAGGGCTAAGTTCGGGTGTCACCGAACATTTTATACTCTCGCATGATAAAGTGATAATCGAGATTTCATTATACGTCATTTATATATTTTTCAAATACCGTATTTTTGTAAAGTTTTATTCCGCTATCATCATTGGTTCCTAATGTATATATATATTATACAGAGAAGGCATCAGATGGAATTCGAAATAGCGTTATATTGAAGAAGGCGTGGTTATGAACCGATTTCACCCATATTTCGTACGTGTCATCAGGGTGTTAAGAAAATATTATATACCGAATTTCATTGAAATCGGTCTAGTAGTTCCTGAGATATGGTTTTTAAGTCCATAAGTGGAGACGCCACGCCCATTTTCAATTTTTAAAAAAAGCCTGGGTGCAGCTTTCTTCTGCTATTTCTTCCGTAAAATTTAGTGTTTTGACGTTTTTTGTTAGCTCGGTTAACGCGACTCCCCTTTAGTGATTTTCAATATAACCTTTGTATGGGAGGTGGGCGTGGTTATTATCCGATTTCTTCCATTTTTGAACTGTATATGGAAATGCCTGAAGAAAACGACTCTATAGAGTTTGGTTGATATAGCTATAGTAGTTTCCGAGATATGTACAAAAAACTTAGTAGGGGGCGGGGCCACGCCCACTTTTCCAAAAAAATTACGTCCACATATGCCCCTCCCTAATGCGATCCTTTGTGCCAAATTTCATTTTAATATCTCTATTTATGGCTTAGTTATGACACTTTATAGGTTTTCGGTTTCCGCCATTTTGTGGGCGTGGCAGTGGGCCGATTTGGCCCATCTTCGAACTTAACCTTCTTATGGAGCCAAGGAAGGTGTAGCAAGTTTCATCATGATATCTCAATTTTTACTCAAGTTATTAGCTCTTCCGATCACAGACGGACGGACGGACTGAGTATAGACATCCGGATTTCGACTCTACTCGTCACCCTGATCACTTTGGTATATATAACCCTATATCTGACTCTTTTAGTTTTAGGACTTACAAACAACCGTTATGTGAACAAAACTATAATACTCTCCTTAGCAACATTGTTGCGAGAGTATAATAAAAACGTATTTTGGTTGTGATGTTGAGGTCATGGCTACATAATATGTTTTTTTATTTGAGAAGAGTTGTTCGCGCAAATTCGATTTGACATTTTATTTCTTTTGAACAATCCCAACTTTCATTGATCTCACAACCAAGGTACTTGAAATGTTTAACTCTTTCGATTGGATTATTATTAATCATGAGGTGTGTGTCATTGTATATGTGTTTCCTACTAATAATCATGAAATTCGTCTTATTATTATCTTATTTATTATTGCGTAGGCCATATTCGTCACTACGTAAGTTATTCTTCTATCTATTCTTGTAATCCCATCAAGCTATCGGCTATAGTAGTGTAGTGTCATCTGGTATTGATGAAAATACCATTCACTTTCACACCTTGATTAATATTGGTTACCGATTCTTTAAATATTACTTCCAAATATATGTTAAATAACAAGGGCGAAATAGATATTTCTTTGGTTATATCACCATTGATGCTTACATTGACAGTTTGTTGCCAATATAGATTTCTTGTGCAAGAATCCCTTTGTCATCTATTCTCATAGAATGAAGAATTTCCACAAGTTTAATGGTGTCGAAAGCTTTCTCATAATCAATAAAGCATAAAAATACTTTTTTTTTGAACATCTTTACAGATTTGAACCAAAACCGTACTTATAGTAACAGACGCTGATATGTTGTGGATTGCTTTTAGCTTCGATATTCTTCATCGACCTTACCGACATGGGTGGCCTTACTGGTAGCTACGCTACCGCCAGCATCGCTCTTTGGATCATTATATCTACTGAGCCCTCTCATTACGTCAAGATAGCAAATGCCCGAGGGGAGATATTATTATCAAGAAAAAGGGTCCACATATTCGGTACCTAGTGGCTTGAATAGTTTTGGTTGGATTTGACAATTTGTGGTCATAAAGTGGCGTACTGTAAGGGAATTAAAATATTGTTATATGGGAAGTATTTTCGCACTGTGACATAGGAATGTAAGGAGAATGCCATGGACTCAAGTTTGAAGAGCTATTCCTGAGATATGTGATTTCACACAAAGGTGAGCGGTGCCGCACCCATCGTCCGTTTTTTACCCCGGCTCCCATAAAGCCCTCTCATACCATCGCGGATGTAAAATTTTATGTCTCGGGCATATTTACTCATTGATTTATTGCAATTTTAGTGGGTTTTAACAGTACCGTTATATGGGAAGTGGACAGGGTTATCTTCCGATTTCATTCATTTTCACATTGTCGATAGGGATGCTAAACGGATGCGAATTAGGTTATTGTAGTTAAAAAGGGGCGGGTCCATCTACGTACTACGCCTTACTTTTTATCAAGGAACATGCGACCAAGCTTCATTAAGTTATCTTCATTTTTCCTCAAGTTACAGCTTACACAAACGGACGGATGGATGGGCAGACAGACAATCACCCGGCTTTCAACTCGTCTTATCAGCCTGATGATTTATTTGTATAATGGGTTGTCAAAAAAGTCTTGCGGTATTTTTATTGAATTTTTTTTTTTTTTTTGATTGAAATTGAAATAAATTTTTGATGACTCATGCCCAGCTCTTGACCGATGCTACGGCTGCTACTATGCCGGTCTCTTTCGAACAATTCAGCGATTTTATCGCAATTTTCGATGACAGGCCTTCCGGAGCGTGGCGCATCTTCGACCACCTCTACACCAGAACGAAAACGTTGAAACCATCGTTGTGCGGTGGAAATGGAAACTGTATCGGGTCCATAAACTGCACAAATTTATTGGCGGCTTGAGATGCATTTTTGCCTTTATCGTAGTAGTACTGTAAAATATGCCGTATTTTCTCTTTATTTTGCTCCATGTTTGCGACGCTATAACTCACGAACGACTTAAAAGAAACGACAATCAATCAAACACGTGTTAGCCCGTGAAATGAACTTTCCAAAAAGGTATGGCTTGACCCTTAAAACTAGAACTACGCGCTTTCAGCGCCAAACAGCGAAAATACCGCAAGACTTTTTTGACAACCAATATATAGTATAACCTTCTATCAATCTCGCTAGTGTATTACCTAAAACTACACCGTTAAGTGAACAAAACTACATATTATACCTAATACCCAATCCAATATGTATAGTAACCGATTGCGGTTTAAAGATATCCCAGTCATAGCAGCTATAGCTAAAATAGTTTGGCACACACAAAATACATGTAAGGTTCGGCATTCCATCACGAACCAGTTTGTTATATTTAAATAGTTAATTATTGTTTGCATGAGTAATGTTTGGGGTGGTCCAAGTTTGCAAGTCGGGCGAGAATGCAAAGATCGTGACTCATTTGGCGAACACCAGGACGACCTTTGACATGAGCTGGACATTACATTTAGGTTGTGGTACGGCTTGGTAGAAACCATGTAAACACAAAATCCAATAAAAGACTACAAAAGTTCCTCGGAGCTCGCTTAACTTATGTCTTTTTCAAATTTCTCATAGAGCTTATTTTACGTAGAGCAGGTATTCGTGGGCGAGCATGATATTTTACCAAATCCACCGAAATCGGCATTCCAGCGAAGGATAACAATGACACATCGCAGCTATTGAGGATTCGGTACGCAATTAGGGTGTCCCCTCTTGACAAAATTAACACGGACTTCTGTGTGGAGTAGCAACATGAACGATGTTAAATACAAATAAACTGGGGCTTAGAGTCTTCGAGGAAGTTGGTTAGCTTCTTAGTCTTTTACGTATTTACGACAATGATCGTGGTTGGACAAGCGACGAACTGTATGCGCTATACCATTATCAAACGGATAAACAATATTTTCTAAACATCCAGCAGCTCCGCTGTCTTGGCTATGTTGTGAAAATGAATGACGCTCCAACGAGAAAGGTTTTCCATGCGACACTCGGTGGTAAAATACGCAAAGGTAGACCGTGTCACCGATTGGGTAACCAAATAGAACTTGGTGTACTTGGCTGTGTGTTTGGCGGAGGCTTTAAGGTGAATAAGATTAATGAAAAAAGGAAAAAAATCGGTTTTTTTCCTAAATTACATAGTTTGGAAACAAAAGAGTTTCAGAAGAGTGTAAGGTGTAAAAAACGCGACAAAGACTACGAAAGCAATGAGTTTTGCCTCCCTTTGGCTTAAAGTTAATTAAACACATTTTGAAATGTTGAACTGCGGTCCACCATTCTTTGTGTCTTATTAAACTTGTGCCGGGTTGCACTAATTCACTAAGCTGTCAAGCCAACATGTCTGTGATTAAACATATGCTAACATCTCGGCTTATTGCCACCCAATTGTATTTATATACACACCCCATACATACGTTGATATAAATAAGACTGTGCTAACACGTTCCTCTGTCAATCCAAACTAACCCTCTTGTAATTCTTTTTTGCTTTAACCCGAAACAGTTTAGTTATAGTTATTGTGTGTAGTTCATTTAAGTTAACATACTGGAATGACATTTGAAATGCGGTCTTGTTAAATGTCATGTCAGAGTGACAGTAGAGATTAACAATACATATAAACTGCCTTGCATACACATATACTCATGAGCATATGAATGCGAAGGACTTAAGGAATATTAACACTTTTATAGTAGAAGTGAGTACAGTAAGTTATGGTTGATGAATTGCAACTAAGTATGCAAGAGATGGCTAAGGGCGACCTAATAGATCTTACTTGCATGACATTAATTTATGCTTAACTATTGACCTCTTGAATTGTTATAAAAGGCAAGATATGAATTATTTGTTTTCGCAAGCTTGTGTATCTAGAAAACTTAGAACTGTTAGATAGTACTGACAAAAAGGTTTATTACGGAATTTTTTTATAGCGAAATAAAAAAGACACAAAACTTCCAACTTTTTACCAGATATTTCCTAAACCTTTAGCTATAATTCTTAATTTTTATTAAGTAAAAATGTTTTTTTAATTGCAAAATTTATCGCTACAATGGCACTCAAAAAGGTAGACAAGCGTCGTCCATGATTCCAACAGACTGGTTAACTTAAAATACAATCAAAAAAATGCATGTTAATCTTTGTGTATTTCTTTTTTAACATAAAAATGCACAACTTTTTTATTTCTTACGACTACTTTTTTACGAAAAAAGACGGTTCAATATTTTTCAAAAGTCAAAAGTTGTTCAAAAAGTTCAAAAGCAACATGGCAACATGTGTGCTGAGTCTACCAAAAAAAAAACACGTTTGAAAATTCAGTTGTGTAGGTCACGCACTCCAAAGGCCCTACTATCTCACTCTTGTAACTTTCCAAATACATTTAATTTCAGAAAATAATTTTACCTCCAGATTGGATTTATGCAAAACACAAAAATTATACGGGGTGACCCCCTTAAAAACCATGTAAATTCAAATATCCTTGACACTTACGAGAAGGAGGGTTAGGGTTGATCACTGAAGCTAAGAAGAGATCCACCTGCTCTTGAGCTCTCCACACAAAAATTACTCGGGGTGACCCCCTTAAAAATCTTGTAAATTCAAATATGCTTGACACTCACGAGAAGAAGGGTCAGGGTTGATCACTGAAGCTAAGAAGAGATCCACCTGCTTTTGAGCTCTCCAATTGGGGTCTGGGCGTGGAAATATCGACAAAGCACAAAAGCGATTACTTTTAGTTCGAGCTAGCACCTCTCTGTGGCTAAGTTTCATCACCATATCTCAATTTTCACTTAAGTAATCGTTTACATGGAGAAACGGACAGATGGACAGACAGTTAACCAGATCATTTGTATGTAGATATAAATGCTAGGTGAACAAAACTACTATACCCTGTAGCAACAAGTATAAGAGTCTTACAAAATTTTTTTGCAATTTTCTGACTTTAATTATCTTACTTTTACGCATTTCTTTTCACTACTTTTACTAAGTAATTTTTACCAATCAAGAGGTAGCCGCTTCAGAAACTTTTAATAAACTGCTCTACTGAAAATAAGTTACTAAATTTCAATTGCCATTTCTTCACTTTGCAGCTCAACTAGTTTCAGCAGAGAAGTACTCACCCCTTCAAGTGGTCGTTTTTCACAATGAGTAACTATTGTATACACTACTATTGTATTTTCTGACCTCTCTCAAATCTTAACTGCCACTTTTGCGCTGATTAAAAATTTTCACAAAAATGCATCTTACCGCATTTTTCTTCAGCTTGCCAAGTAACTTTATCTGGTCACGAATTTCTTTTACTTTTGATCAAATTCAAATTTTAATAGTTTCACCACAAATTCGGTGCTTGAAGTTTGCCAAGTTTGTGGCTTTCACAATTTCATACTTGATTGCTATTGAAATTGTAATTGTCGAAGTTTGCAGAAAAATTCGGTTTCGTTTTCATTATTCAGCAAATTGCGGCAGAGTTAACATGTTTTTAATGGTGGCATATAAAGAATGAAGGACATTTAAACAGCCTTTAGCAACTAAGCTGTAAAGTTCAATAAGAAAATGGTTTTGTTTCGTTAAAGAAAAGACCACACATTCATATATAATATATGTATATGTATATACATAAATTTTTTTAAAATATAATACATGTACAAGAGTATATGTGATATATAAAAGGTATGTTCAATTTCCTTTGTGCAAACTATAATTGCTTTACTTATAGAAACTTAGAGCCACACAAACATACAAACGCAATCCTCCAATATTCAACATTTTACAATAATTCGACGCATGACCTTTATGGCCACTTGAATACTTCGCCGCACTTGTGTATTAAGGATGTTAAACTCACTGTTGCTGCAGTTCGGGACTTGTTCGTAAGTTCGGATGGGTTTTGAGTTATTTATAAACACTTACTTGAAACATGAAGATTATAATATTAAATATAGTAGTCTTTGTACAGTTTTCATGCATTCGTCACAGGAAGTGTACAGTGTTCGGCAACTTGTTGTTTTTTGACTTTTGCTTCTGCCTCCAATAACACTGCCAGTGATCAAGTTCACCTTTAAGTCTTAAACGTCGCACAACGTTGTCATTATTCCAAAGGAGTTTGAATCTATCAATAAGATTTTCCATTTCTTTTGTTTTCAAAGCACAATATTTTTCTGGAGGTAGCAAACTCCATTGAAATCCATCCAGTACATTCCTAGAAGTGCGCATCTTCAAATCTTCGGCAATTATATCCAACAGAGGAATGTACACTGAGACCCTGTAGTATTATTCTTAAGATATAACGCAGAAATTTTCGCGTTTTCTTGGTTTTTCTCCGTCAACTTTCAGTTCCGAAATCAATAATGCTTTCAGACTACTAGGATATCATGAAACGTTATATTACTGGTGATGAGTCTTGGATCTACACTTATGACCTGGAAACAGGCGATCAATCGGCAAACCTGAGTCGAAGCTGAAAAAACCACGTCAAAGCAGGTCAAAAATCAAGGTTTTGTTGGCAGTTTTCTTCGATTATCTGGTCGGGAAAAGTGGCAACAAGCAACTACTATTTGAGTGTTATGCGTCAGGCGAAGCTAATCGTAAAAAGATGCCAGAATTATGGGCCGACAACTCTTGGTTTTTGCACCACGATAATGTAACGACGCATACTGTATTGCTTCTTCGTAATCACCGTATTTGCCTGATTTAGCTCAAACGACCGGTCCGGGGAAACCACTTTGAGTCAATAGAAGATAATAAACGCGAATCGCAACGCGCATTGAATGCTATTCCGGAAATTGACTTTAACAACTGTTTTGAGGATTGAAAGAAAGTGCATTGGGGCCAAAGGGGATAACTTTTCAGGGGACGACATAGAGTTTCAAGAATAAGTTAATAATTTGAAAATTACATATGCACAAAGTCTAACTATATTTTGCTCAGAATAGTTTGATATTCATATAAATTTAATAATCGATTACTAAATATTCTTTTAATAAAATTTTAAACAGGTGGCAACCCTCTGTAAAATTGTTTTAACGCGAAACTTAATTTTCCGACTCTTAATTATTTTCTTAATAGTATTACTATTTTTTTTTGACTTTCTTTGTTTTAGAGATTTTTACTTAAAAGCAAGTAAGAAGGGCTAATTTTGGGTGTAAGCGAACATTTTATACTCTCGCAAAACTTTATATTAAATAATGTTGCAAAAGAATTAAACTTAGTTTCATTGCCCTATTTTAGTTCGTGTCAGCCATAATTATATTAAAAACATCTTCAAGTGAGTGATATATCACATACATATTAATTCGTTATTCATAAATTCGTCCGAAGATCGCAAATTTAAAACATATGTATGTACATATATGGAGTTAATGTGGAAAATGTCAATCAGATAATCGAAATTCTTTATATTAAGTATATGTGGTTTAGACCAAGGTATAGACCAATTCCATTATAATTCAGCGCTAAACCATGTAATTTTTAAGAAAACTTCTCCATTTTGTTTCATTGAAATTCAGGTGCAAAGGCGGAAATCATTATATTGTATGAGGTATATGGGAGGGCAGAGAAAGGGACGTTGAATCGGGTAAATACTTTACTGAGACCCCATATACCTAATATTGGGTAGTCGAAAAATTTTAAATTCAAACTTCAACTAATTTGTTTATATTTATACTATAAAACAAAAAATAAATATAAACAAATAAGTAACATTTTGGTCGTCTACTTTTTGCCATTTTCCCGCTAGAGACTACCAGGACTAGTGTCCATCAGTGTAAATAGAAATTTCGAAATTTCCAGAACGGAAGCGAGAGGACCATTGTTGTTCTACACGTACTGCTCATCTCCGTAAACTTTCGAATGTAATTTTTTTGGGCTAAATGAAGCTTACAATCTCACCTTTCCAACACTATATTGGAATGACACAATGTGATTGGCAGCACCGGAGATATACGACTACAACGTCATCTATTGACATTTTCGATTACCAAAAAAGATTTTCGAACTTCCGAGAAACTTTAACCGCATATATCGGCCAATATGTGAATTATCTCAATGAAAAGAGAGACCATTTTTACTCATAACAGTGTATCGTTGTGCCTAAAATAGATAGATGGGCGAAAATCTTACGTAAAATTTAAGGGGGGTGTAAGGTTTGACAACTTTTTTTTCCATTTTTTTTAATTTTTTTTTTCTGAACCATCAACATCTCAAGAATATTGTGTTAAAGTTTTAGGTCATTCGGAGAAAAACTTACGAAGTTACTGTAGGTTGAATAACGGTACCTCTAACTTAGGTTTGCGCGCCTTCCAGCTACCTGCGCTGAGTGTACAAAACTTTGAATCGATTTTCCCAAATATGTCATTTTTAAAGTCGGTGACCAGCCTACAGAAAAAACTACTGCATCGATCGTTTTGAAATTTTGTACAAATATTCTACATATACATATATAGCTCTCGAATGACGTCGAGTTTTTCCAAAAATTTTAATTTCTAAGAATTTTACAATAACAAATAAGTCGATTTTTTCGTCTAAAATCGTCATTTTGGCTTGAAAATGGTACCAAAAATTGATAAATTAAAAAATTAAAAAAAAACTCGACGTCAATTGAAAGATAAACTATTAAACTAAAGAAAGCATTTTGATTTTTTGGTTTCAGATGATCCAGTGATGCTGTAGGCTGGTCACCGCACAAAAACCTTTTTTCGAGGTGCCTGCAGAGATCGACTATAAATCTGTTATTCCTCGCTATTTTTAGATAAAATTTTTTCTAAGTGTCCTTCAAATGTTGTACTTTCATATTATAATAAGTAAAATAAACCTACAGCAATAATTTTTTCTAAAAAAAATCACGAAAAATGGTCTTTTTTCGACGAAACAAACCTTATTCGTCTATTCATTTTTACTATTCATTTTTTCATTTTACCTAATATTTGTAATGAATATGAATTATTTCCAAGAAAATCCCGAAATATCGTTAGTGACTAACATATAGTATACTACACAACAAAACGTTCCTATTGCGGCACTCTAGTATAGCAAAACTTAGCATTTTCCTCCTTTGCAATCCATCTTTATTATTGTTATTATTATAATGGACTTTTTCTATTGCAGACCAGCAATTTATTTTTCAATTGACCTGCAGCAAAATATTCCATTTCATCTGAGTTATCACTAAGCCATTGGCTTAATTCATTCGATGATTGACCACCTGTCATATTTTTTCGCATTTATTTTGATATGAAAATTTTATAAGTCTCTTTTACTCTAACGAATACAGGACAAAAAACTTGAACATATAAAACTATTTGTATATATTTATATTTATATATATGAATAAAGAAGTATGATGCAGTTAGTTGAGGTGAATATATTTTAACTTAAGAGTTTGGAACCTCTTTCAATTAAAGAAAACTTATAATTATCGTCCAACTTTATGATAGGTTCTTAAATTGATTGAGTGCTGAATAAATTGCTTGAGGCATTCAAAAATTGTCATAAAGTGAAAAGCGCATAAGAGAGTTGACTATATGATATTTGATGAAAACACTTCTTAGTGCAAATGCATAATTCATTTGAAATAAAGTGATTTGTGGTAATGAAAGTGAAAAAATAAGTGAGTGTAACAAGATGAAATGAAAATTAAATATATTGCCACAGAAGAAATTGTCACACTTCGAATTTTTGGGATGTTAAACCCAATATTTGTATGATTAACAAGTAAGGAAGGGCTAAGTTCGGTTGCAACCGAACATTTTATACTTTTGCAACTTGCACGAATCAAATCCGAGGAAGTACTTTAAGGTGTTAAAACTAATCACATAGAGTAACGTCAACCGGATGTTCGAAAATACTGATATTAGTTATAAAGGGGCTAGGTTAAGTTTTCGCTCAAATGTATTTTAGGCTTAAAGATACATTGTTATGAGTAAAACACACTCTCTCATTTGCATTGGGATAACTCACATATTTGCTGATATATGCGGTACAAAGTCACCAGGATGTTCGAAAAGCTTTATATTAGGTATATGGGGACTAATGGTAGTATTAGTCCGATTCAACCCATTTTTGACATACAGACATATCATTATAAGAGAAGGGTTGTCTCTTAACTTCAGTTATATGTATCACACATTGACTGACATTTTGGATGAAAAGTCAACTACAGGTTTCGGGGTCTAAATATTCGGTACCTAGGGGCTTAAACAGTTTTTTATTAGATTTAAACAATTTTTGGTCATAAGTTGGCACACACCGAAGACATTATTCGTGCAAAGCGTTATTCCATTATTATAGTTGCTTCTTGATTTGTGTAATGAAAACTGAACGAATCAAGTGGAATTTACAACTGTGCTATATGGGAAGTAGGAGTGATTGTTGTTCGATTTCACAATGCGACTAAGATGCTAGAAGAATACCTCCTACTAAATTTTGTAGAAATCGCTTGGTCGTGTCCCGGGATATGGGATGCCACCAAAAAGTTGGCGGTGCCATCGTCCAATTTTCACATCGGTTGCCCAAAAAGTTCTATCATACCATCTCGGTGGTAAAATTTAATGTCTCTGGCGTATTTAGTTATTGATTTATCGCGCCTTTAGTAGTTTTAACAGTACCGTTATATGGGGAGCGGAGGGGTATCTTCCGATTTTCTACATTTTCACACTGTCGGTAGAAGTTCTTTTAAGATTTGTACCCAGCAAATTTGGTTGTTGTAGCTTAAGTGGTTTAGGAGATATGTAGATTAAATTTATTAGAGGGCGGGGCCAAGCTCACCTTTTCAAAAAATTTTGCCCACAGGTGCCTCTGGCTCCTGCGATCATCTGTACCAAATTACAGCTTTATATCTTAATTGAGTGCTTAGTTATGGCACTTTACATGTTTTCGGTTAATGGGATTTGTGGGCGTGGCAGTGGTCCGATTACGGCCAACTACGAACTCGTATTTTTTTTGTACCAAGAAACCCACATACCAAGTTTCATCGAGACATCTCAAGTTTTACTCAAGTTACAGTTGCACGGACGGACAGACAGGCAGTCAACCGGATCTCAACTTTTCTCGTCATCCCGATCATTTATATATACATAACAGAACTAATGGTTTTTTCTACAAAATCAATATATTTTATTCAAAATGGTCTCCTTCTGCTTCAATACAGCTTTTTGCACGTTCCAAAAGCATGTCGAACGGGTGTTTTAGCTCGTCGGCCGGTATGGCCGCCAGTATACCGGTGCAAACCTTTTGAGTGGCCTCTACACCTGCATAACGCTTTCCTTTCATGGGTAAATGCATTTTTCCGAAAAGGAAGAAGTCACGCGGGGAGTGCTTAATGGTTAAAATGTGATTTTTGGTCAAGTAAACCTCTTTAATGATGTACTTCGAAAGTTGGTTTATGAGCAATATTTGGTCGTGAGTTAATTTCGTAAGCCCAAATGTTCGGTCATTTCCATGAATTTCAATGATGATTTCGGCTGATTTTATATGAATTTCCGGTGATCACTGTTTTTGATTGGCCCACATGTTGATCGTCATTTATGTCCTCACGACCACTTTGAAATCACTCATGCACTCTGCTACGGGATAGGCAATCATCGCCATAAACTTGTTTCATCAATTGAAACGTGTCAGTAAAAGTTTTACCAATTTTAAAACAAAATTTAATGTTGGCTCTTAGTTCGAAGCTCATTTTCGCACCGATAACACAAACATACTGACACTTAAAATGCAATAACTTCACTTCCAATCCATGAAATGTCATGAAATTCTTACTGGACAATCGATAAGGATAGCAGATTATATCGCACTAGTCGACATACAGATGACACCACCAGGGGCTTTATTTACTTTGGAACGCTCCTTGTATTATTCATACTTGTATATTGTATATTTATATAATACTATGTATAATCCTCTGTAGCAACTGGTTGCAGGAGTATAAAAATTCTGCCATATGCTTGTGAACTATCAGAAAAAAACCTGTAGGATGAAGAAATACTGTAATACGTGTCTCAACTTGAGAAGGTTTATGGAAGCATATATTTAAAAACTGTTTTTTTTTTTTTAATTGTAATTCAATAACATTTGTATGCTAAACTAATCATCTTAATATTGGTAGTTAACTAAATGGGGATTAAAAAACCTTACAGTTGAAAACCGATCGAAAATTTCAAAACAAAAAGTAATAAGGTAAAGAAGGGTGCTCAGCTTTAGAATTTAAAAATTACTGAGAGTTGGCAACTTTTGTACAATTTTGAAACGAACCTAATAAAATAACTAAAATACTACAATATGAGTAATAAACGTGACTGTTTTATAAAATATATTAGTCAAAAATATTTTTGATCTTATAAAAACTTGTCTGTGAGTTTAGATAAGCTAATTGTAAGTATATAGGTCTGTGAAGTTCAGATAAAGAGCTGCCAACTCCTTGAAAATGTAAAATTTAATGAAAATGAAGTGTTGTATTTCTAAAAAATTGCTAGTAAGCAATTCGAAAATATTTTCAAGGATAACCAATTTACCAGTTGCCCCAAAAATTGTTAAATACTAAAATATGTGTACCTAAGAAAATTATTTAAGTTGATAAGCTTGATGTTGCAAAATATTTTGTACTGGAAATTCCACCCATTTGACTAAATTCAAATGCGACATTCGAGAGTTTAATTTCTCAAGGTCTGTCAGTTTTCTATTTCACATCAAAGGTAATAAAACATACTTTGACCCGTCGGCAGTAAAAGCCTTTCATTTTTAAAACTCTAAGTTTAAAGTTTACTTTGTTCACAAATTGCTATTAATTCATTACTTTGTTTTGTATATAAATGCAGTTAAATCAATTGTTTACACATTTGAAATTAATGCGCGTTTTTCTGACTCCCCAAAACAGTAATAAAAGCTCCATCCATCACCCCAATTAAATAAGCCAAAACTATTGGGTTCACAAAACCTCTTACTCGAAGGTTAATGCTTTGCGGCTTCTCTGCAATGTCTGTCCTTTACCGCCGTCCTCTTTTTGCAACTGACTTTTGACATTCGAAAATCCAACATGAAGCTCAGTGCTTTTGAAAGGATTTGATAAATGAAGTGTGACGCGTGTCATCCTCAGTGCTGCCTATTGCGCTCTAAAATATGCAAATGATTTAAAAAATATACGAATACGCTTTCCAATTATGCAAATTAGTCGTTGACAAGCGTTCACTTCTTACATCTAGCTTATCTATGTACTTGTATATTTATTTTAGCCATATACTCTGAAACATCAAACTTAAAAAAATGAATTTATGAGTTGTGTTTTTGTGTAATTTTTTCCATTTTTATTCAGGCTTTTCTGTATTAGTCGTATTCTTCACGCTGTCTACTAATGAGTTAACTGTTTACGCAATATTTTTAATAAAGTGAAAAATGATAGCCGATGATGGGCGTGAAAGAGCGAAAGGTGGCAGTTTAGAGTTCCAAGTTAATTGTTTTAAACTAACGGGTGTTGTTTGTCAAACATATTAAACGGCGTGTTACTCATATATTTGTCTAGTAATTATGAAGTTAATTGCTTATTACATTTTTGTTATTTGTTATGAATCCTTTTATGTGGTAATTAAATATATAGAATTTGTACGCATAATTTATTATTTGATTAATCGATTTTCATGTTGAGATATTAATTATATTTTTTTTTTAAATATTTGAAATATATTCTCAACCTTTTATACTAATTATAATTCGGATAAAGCTAATATTGCCAGCAAACATGGAGCCTCTGTGAGAGTGTTGATAGGAACAAGAAAAATATTAATTTCGGTTGCACAGAAGCTAAAAAATTTTCGTACAAGAACCTATTTCCATCGGTTTGCATGGCGTTCCTTGTTTCAAGGGTAGAGCGAATTTCAAATCGATCGGCCAGTTTGCGTTCGATATCGTTTCCGACAAATGGTCAATTCCTTGGGTAGAGCAAATTTCAGATCGATATCACAAAAACTGAAATACTAGTTCAGACACAAAAACAAGCAGTTTCACATCGCTAAATCGATTCAGCTCGTAACGCTAATAACACTGGTAGACACATAATTTGTGAAATGAAAATCCTTTGGTGTTTCTAATGCAGTGTTATATACTGTAATCGAATCTGAAACCGAATCTTTCTATCAGCCACAGATATTCTGTAATTTGCGGCTTTAGATTTTACAATACAATTGTGATCAAATTGAAAGCTGAATTAATTTGAATTAATTTATACTTCGCATGTCTTTGGAATCGGTATTTTTTTGTAAGTTGGTAGTACTGTTAGTGACATCTATGCTAAATTTCATGTCAAAATATTTATCAGTATTTGAGATACGCGTCGTTTTGTGAGGCTCTAAAAGTGAATTCTTCGATTTATACTTGGGGTACTCACAACCCGTCATACAGCATCGTAAAATCATAAAATTATAAATTTTTACAATTGTTGTTGGAGTACATACAAACATGAGATTACACATTTACAATTCTCAATGCTATGTTTTTGAATCGCCATAACTTATAACTTTATGAGACTATGTGAAAACCCTAACTATGTCTGAATTTTTTTGAACAAAGAAGTGCGATAAAACACAATCTCATACTGCATTGGTTATTCGTTATAATTTCTCCACATTTTCAATCAATATCGTCCATCTACCGCATTCGTCTGATTTACCTTCGTGTTACTTCTGGCTATTCAGCAAATTCACATGATCACTTCGAGCAATGGCCAGTACGTCAGGCGCTAACTCCAGGACAAAAAAAAAACCAGTGAACCTCTAGTTGATCCCAAAAAAATTTAGTTTAATGAAGAATTTTGTTAAGGCAATGGCAAAGAGGGGAAACAAAAATTTCCAAGAGTCAGTGAAGCAAAAATTAAGGAGGGCATATTTGTGGGTCCGCAAATAAGAGAACTAGGGAAAGTTGAAACATTTGAGGAAATGCTCAATGAAACTGTGAATTTAAAAATTGTTGTTAAAAATTTTCTTGGAAATATGAAAGCTGACAGTTACAAAGATCTTGTGACTGAACTACTTACTGCCTAAAAAGAAATGAGTTGCAATATGTTCCTTAAAATGAACTTTCTGGACTCCCACCTGGATTTTTCCCCGTGGCTGTAAGTGACGAACATGGAGAACGGTTCCACCAAGAAATTTGTGCTATGGAGAAGCGGTACCAAGGCAAGTGGACAGTGGCGTAGCTAGGGTGGGGGCGAAGGGGGCTGTCGCTCCGGGTGCAACGTCTTGGGGGCGGCAAAACGATCTTCGCTGTTTTTTAATATTCAGAAAAATACTTCAACAAATTTTTTTACAAAATTTATTATAAAAGATAAAGAGTTGTACACTCACAATGTAATAATCTGAATAACAATGAAAAATATTAATTTTTACTCGAATACTCTTCAGTCTTTGAATTTGTCTTATATCTTTTGGCTTATATCTTTCTTAAAAATTGTGATAGAACTTAAAGATGCACTTTTCTAGCTTTGATCGCTGCAAAATCACTTATTATATCATTGTAATTTAAAGTTGAAGCAGTTTCACATTTTATTGAGAGAATCGGAAGATTGGACAGTATACTCTGACTCATGGTCGATCTCAAGTAAGATTTGATCAATTTAAGTTTGCTAAAAGATCTTTCATTTTGGAACTTCAGAATTTGCGTGGCTTCTAGTTCCTAAATTTTATATACTTAATATCGAAGATATTTTGTAAAAATTCTCTTTTGTTCGAACCACCTCATGAAACTTGTAGGTAGGTAGATAAAGGGGGGCGGCAGAACATCCTTGGCCCCGGGCGCCCGAAGTTGTAGCTACGCCACTGCAAGTGGAGTGTCAGTTTGCTTGCCGATTACTGCTGGACATTGTTAAGGGATATTCCAAAAACAAAATATCGCCGAAAAACATCGACAGTAACATTTTAAAGTACTCTTTAATTAATAAAATAATATCACAATAATATATCTATCGCTGTTTTTTTTCTGCATTTGTGGCAATTTTTACATAATAAACACATTGTTTTATTCATGTCGCAAAAAACAAGTGTATTTTTGTTTATCAGTGTAATTCATGTACTATAGAAATATACTTTACAGAAAAGTCTTTTAGTGCAAAGCTAAATGCAGAAATCTTTAACAGGTCACTTGTTATCAAAATTTTGAAGATGTATGTCGGACATCATCAAAATTTAGTTCTCATTGTTAGTATCATGGAATCGTTGGATCTAGTGTAGCTCCGTAGAACCAGGAATAGCTGGACAGTATGTAGTAAATCTAAAGTATTTTAAACTTTTCTAGCAAACTAAGCAAATAATGTAGTATAATAGGCACTGCATGATATAGTTAAATATATGCATATGATAGTATGAGTGCAGATGACGTATTCTATCACCGAGCAACTGAATAAATTTTCATTTATTGCTAGTCAGTATTCATAAGTTTTTCAAAGAAATCTTATACAAAGTTGCCTCATCAGATGTTGTTCCTGCTAGTGTTGTATACAAATTTCCAAATAATTATGCTGATGTGTTTGTCATTTATCTGGGTCTATTTCGCTTCCGACTTCTGTAGAAATGGTTATCAAAGTCGTCCGCTCAACTTCCCAATATATTATATTATCCTGACTTACAAACCTTACATGATTCTCGTTGTTCACGGTAAAAAAAAGTTCCTAAATAACTTTGAGGAATTGACTGCTCTGACATGATATTCCGCTTGCGTAGTCGCGTCCGTGTTGAGAAAATGAGCTTACTTTGCCGTGAACGTTATTTTATTTGAGGAATTAGACAATTGCAGTATATTTCAGCAAATTTTAATATTGCACAAGAGCTCACAGTAGATTGAACATGTTTATCTAATTTACAGTAGCTATATTGCTATTAGTCTGTATGGCGAACTTTATCCGATCCGGGTATTACTCTCTCTCATAACTTAGAGTGTGAAAAATCGGTAATGACTACAGCATTGTAACTGTAACTGCACACCGTTGTGTTCTTTCTCCCTTCTGGTGTTTAGCAAATTATCTATGAAGAAAATTGTTTTCACTCAACAGAAAATTTAAACCACGTGCAGAAAAGATTTGAAATTCATAAATTCTGAAAGACTCGCACAAACTGTATGACAAACGTTCGAAGATCCTGTGTTCGACATAAATACCAAACTTTAAAGTCGTGGACGCCAAAAAAATTAACAACAATTAATTTGAACATATACCACAACAACAACAATTCACGGAAGCAAAAAGTTCAAAAGAATTTTTTAGTATTGGAGTATGTGCCTCGGTTAAACTTTGGTAACTATATATTGTATATTCCTTTGGACTTTCACACGCTCTTTATCATACAACCATTATAGATATTTGAAAATTGGTGGAAATAGAAAACTAGTCTATTTATTATAAATGTCATAAAAAGTGCTTTCAATGCTTAATTCAATAAGAATTCCATTTGAACTCAACACACACAAAATTAATAGTTTTTAAATTTAATTGTACGACGAAACACGCACTTACCCACACACATTTAACTAGACACAGATAGTTTTTTGTAAATATCTAAACGGTTTTGTGAATTTTAGTAAATCACTCAATAGAGCCACATTTAGCCCGCAGTATTGTGCTGTCAGTTGCATGAACCCCGCCTGATCGCTTGTCAAGCGTGCGGCATGTCACACTGTCAGTTGATATAATCCAATGGTTACGCGCCCATACAAATACACACACTCATACACATATTAGTGGTACTTTACTGTGAATAACGAAATTCATGTTGCAACGCGCACCGTATGCATTTGTATGCAACAAGCATCCAAACTAAATAGCGCGGAAACAAACCAACCGTAGAACTGATGAACCCACCAACTAAACGACCAAAGTGAGTAACTAACTAACAAATTTAGCAGCCAAGCGTGTTACGCTGCTGCACGGTGGGCTATTTAGTAGTCAAAGTGCTTGTGCGTTTTAATTAAGACTAATTACGATTAGTCATCTTAACCGCGAACTTTAAAGTTATTATTGGATTTCAAACGGTATTAAATAATACATATTCTATAATATAGTATAAATGCGCGAAAACCTATTCGTCTAAATATTTTTTTTTCTAGGTGACTGTCAGTGACATTTGTGCCAAATATCACATAAAAATAATCATTAGTGTTTAGTTGACGCTTGTCTTTCTGAAGTACATAAAGTGCATTCGGTGCATTCGGTGATTTTTACCATAAGTGGAATTATTCAACAAAGAAGAACGTGTTGACGATGAACCATGTCCAGGACGGCCTTATGATCTATACGTCAATAAAATAAAGGAACTCGTGCTTGAGAATCGACGATTAACAGTCAGAGATCTTACTGAAGAAAAGTGAAAGCACGATTGGTTCCAAAATCACAAAATTAAAAAAAAAAAAAGAAAAGTGTCGCGTTAACGTCTGCGAAACAATACTTTTCGACTACTAGGATGTCATGAAACGAATTACTACTGGCGATGAGGCTTAAATCTATGCCTACGACCACGAAACAGACGGTCAATCGGCTGAATATCGTGTCAAAGTTGAACTGAAGCCGAGAAAACCACGTCGAAGCAGGTCAAAAATCAAGGTTATGTTGACAGTTTTCTTCGTATATTGAGGTGTAGTGAACTCTGAGTTCCTTCCGACAGGCCAAACTGTCAACGAGGAATACTATTTGAGTGTTGTTGAGGCCGGAATTATGGGCCAACAACTTCTGGTTCTTGCACTACGATAATGCACTGTCGCATATTGCATTGATTCTTCGTGAGTTTTTGTCAAATTTTCAGCCAATACCGTGCCGAAACCACCGTATTCGCCGTTCAGCTCCGCGTGACTTCTTGCCCAGCAGCAGCAAACTCAAACGACCGCTCCGGGTAAACCGTTTTGAGCTCATTGCAGACATTAAACGTGAATCGCTAAGCGCATTGAAAGCTATTCCGGAAGTTGACTTTAACAACTGTTTGGAGGATTGGAAAAAACGTTTCCACAAGTGAAAGGTGATTACTTTGATACTTACTTAATATTGAAATTTTAATTTTTTGTAGCTTGGATTCCTCCAACAGCTCCGACAACTCTTCACTTCAAGCCAAGAAGATAGATAGCCGTCGTAGTCGAATAATTCGAGGTGATAGTATAAATCCCTAACAAAGACAAATTTAAGTCTTAATAAATTGTGCTAAGAATCATAAAAGGCTTAAGTCTTTGGATGCTATATATTTAGTCTATAAAAATAAATTTGTAACAGTAAAGATCAGAAAAAGTCTCATAACATCTAGTAGAGGTTATTTAAATATATTCAATTCATTCTTCTTCTTTTTTATTGATGTAGAAACCGCTAACACTTTTATAGCCGTGTTTAAAACAGCGCGCCAGTCCCTCTTCGGTGTCAATTTGAGATTCGAAGTGTAGCCAGGTCTCTTCCTCCTCTGGTTACTCCGGCGGATACTGCGTCGAATACTGTGGAGTGTACGTTGTTATTGGTGTTAATACTTTCTCTAACGTTGTTATTGGTGTTAATACTGCTTCCAAGATAGTCGAATAATCTACGACTTCGAAGTTATGACTGTCAACAGTGACATGGGAGTCAAGTCGTGAAAGCGACGACAGTTTGTTTGATGACCGCATATTTTTCGTCTTACCCTGGTTAACTACTAGACCCAATTTCTTTGCTTCTTTGTCCAAATATGAGAAAGCAGAACTAATGGAGCGGATTTTAATATTTCACACAGTACGCTCGATAGCACCTTATAGGCGATGTTGAGGCGGCTTATCTTTATGGATTGGATAGAGAACACTTAAATTCCAATCGTCGTGAAAGCTTTCGTTCGACCATACTCTACAAAGAATTGACCGCTTTGTTGTTCTTCAGACCCGAAATTGCTATTTGAACTTCTGCATGGTCGGGTAATGGAGGGTCTGCTCCATCGCCATCGATTGGAGAATCGGATTTCCCTTCTCCTGGTGTTCTGCTCTCACTACCCTTCAACAGGCTGCACAAATGAAAATCTTAATTATTTATCCATGGAACAAATAACTAAGTATGTACATATGTAGGTAATATCAATGTGAGGTAATATAAAAGCCTTACTGAACTAAATATAACAAGTAAGGAAGGGCTATGTTCGGATATTATCGAGCATTTCATACTCTTGCAACTTGGCAGGACCAACAATTGGTGCATAGCTTAAAGTTCAAAACGCTAACCAAAGGCCCGGAATACAAGCATTTGTATACTCTTGCAACATGTTGCTAGAGAGTAGAATAATTTTGTTCACCCAACCGTTGTACTCATCGCCTAAACCTAACCTATATATACTTGTATATAGTGTGAAAGATATATAATTGATCAGTATAAAGAGACGAGTTGAAATCCGACTGACTGTCCGTCTATGCATCCGTCCGTCCATATGTCCGACCATGCAAGCTGTAACTTGAGTAAAAATTGTGATAATTTAATGGAACTTGGTTCGGAGTTCGTAGGTGGGCGTAATCGGACCACTGTCACACCCACAAAACGCCACTTAACTAGTCATTAAATTAAGAAGTTTTAATTTGACACAAGGGATATATACAAGTATATATATATATGTAAATATCTTTATACCTACAACCGTTAGGCGAACAAAACTATTATGCTCTGTAGCAACATGTTGCAAGAGTATTAAAAACTATAATAAGCTCGACTTACATTTGTGTTGGAGATTGGTAATCTAAAAGAGTGTCTTTGGTAAATGAAGAAAATCGTAACTTGTCTTCAGTTTCGTTAATTCCTGGTGAAAAGTGAATCGATCAAACAACTGGTATAATACATATAATCTGGTATAATTTTATAAAGATGGCGTAGCACACAATTAAGCAATTGTAGTGAAATAGGTGTAAGCCAATTATATATTTTTTTTACAGCGCAGAGCATAAACGAACAAAAATTGGATTTAAGCATTTTGTACATTATTCAACAGAGCGTTCCACTGTGCATTGACTAGCTGATGGCCGGACTGACGATTAACTTGACTACAATAGCGCTAAGTGCACTGAATTTTGTGTTGTAGTTGAAGGCATTTAATTGGAGCCGCTGCAATGCTATTAAAAACGCAGCTAACGATGTATCGCATTACACGCTGTTCGAGCTTTCGGGCGCGCCGCGCAGCCTTCAAAAGCATATACATACCTCCATCAGTGCGTAGGTATGTATGTATGTTTTATGTGTGCGCCTGTGCACTTTTGCCACTTTATTTGGCTGCATAACGGCAATTCATTCATTTGCCGCTGCTAAACAGCCAGTTAGTCTTGTGTAAACCGCTACAAATAAGGCGGAAAATGTGGGAAATGCGGAAAAGTGAGCGAGAGACCCTGACAACTGCGCAAAACGTGCCTGGCATGCGGATCACGTGGGCCAAAGCTCTCAGCGTACAAATGCATATAACTACATATGTATATGAAAGTGTGTAAGCATGTATGTATGTATATATATGTACATACATATATGCTTATATAGGTATGTACGTATGATATACGTATATGAATGTGTATGTGAGATTAAGGAGGCTATGTACCACCCACCGCTAAACAATTGCACTCACATACAAAGTTAACGATTGACTGCCATATTTTGTATACCATTGTTGTTGCAGCCGATTTGTGTTTGCTGCATGTTGCAGTTTAACCGCTTATTTGGTTATACAGCTGCTACAACAATAACAATCATCAACGCTGGCATTCATTGCAGCCTTTGCAATTTCCACTCTGCCGCCACCAATTGTTGCCGCGCTGTTTTGCATATTTTATATGACAATAGTACGCGTTGTGGAATTCAGCGCTGCAGAGTCGTATAAGGAAGTGGAGTGTGCTCGTGCACACGCACGTAACGGCAGGAACAATAGTTGGCTTGAGCGTGCAGCGTTTGCAATTTCAACTGCGCAATTGACTACGACCACAACAATGAAATCGCTAGTAACAGTGCTTCAGCAATAATTGCTGCTTTAACGGTAATCCACTCAAAAGTTGTTTTGTGTATCCACTTTTTGGACGCAACATTCGAATTTATGTTGATCGGAATTTGTGTGCTGAATCGTATTCAAATGTCATTATAAGGTTATGTTTGCATGTGTGTGTGTGTTTGTGTGCGGGAGCGCGTATAATTGCGCTAACTGGGATATGTGAGCGATTGAGCGTTGGAGCATGTGCATATCAATGGCATTGT
Organism: Bactrocera tryoni; assembly: GCF_016617805.1. Classification (NCBI taxonomy): domain Eukaryota; kingdom Metazoa; phylum Arthropoda; class Insecta; order Diptera; family Tephritidae; genus Bactrocera; species Bactrocera tryoni. Next base: position 62,009,299 of record NC_052503.1, on the reverse strand, counting down.
TCATGTTGTATTTTTAATAGTAATTGCAGTAATTTGAAATAAAATAGAATTCACTTGTGTGTCCGTGTGTGTGTATTATGGGTACTTTATGATCAGTTCATTGCCGCAATGCATTATTAGCTAATCTCCTGGTTCTACGGCGAAAATTTGTAAAATTGTTTAAAACTAGTGAAAACATTTCATAAGGATGTGGGAGAATACCAAACAGATGCTCTTTACCGTAATTTTGATGTAAGATGTATATTGTAGAAAAAGGGCGGAAAAGTCACACGATTTTTTATAGTAATTCAATAGACAAACCGATTCGGGACGGAGCTTTAGTTAAAAATCTAAGATAGTGATATCTAGAGAGTACAGCTGCTGGCGTACATAGATGACATCAATATCTTTGGCCATAACAACCGCGCCGTTAGTTCTGCTTTCTCAACATCTAATAAGTCGGCGTTACGAGTTTTCGAGGGAAAGATTATGATACTTTGCGAAGTGCCAACGGAATACCGCAGTCAATGCAACGATGAGCTGTACAGGATATACGACGGCATTGGCATTGTTCAGCGAATTAAGAGACAGCGGCTACGCTGGTTAGGTCATGTGGTTCGAGTGGATGAAAGCACTCCAACTCTAAGAGTATTCGGTGCAGCACCCGCCGAGGGAAGCAGAGGAAGACGAAAACCTCCACTCCGTTGGAAATACCAGGTGGAGAAGGACCTGGCCACACTCGGAATATCAAATTGGGGAAAAAAGAACGGCTTTACGCCAGTGAAAAAGAAGAAGATAGTTATATTATATTAAGTAATTGTTTTTGGATTGGATAAGTGTAACAAATACTAAAATAAATGTCCCGAGGCTTCACATATCTCGTTGTTATAGAAGGAGCATTTTAGGTGCATGTTGATTGATCATTACCTTAATCAAAATAGAACAAATCGGATAGTTTTAATTGTAGATTTTCCATTGAGTTTCAGTACAGCTCATAGATATTGTAGACCCAAATATTAGAGTTACTTTTTGCTGAATTTTTTGCTTTCATGCGAGACGTACATCTGCTTTACTGACAGATTGCCCTCGATGACGGAGTCTTTCGTCATTACGAAAGGGAAACTACATTATCTGTTTCTAATTTTCAAAATATTCAAGTAGACCAAAGACTTTTCCAAATGATGTAATTTGTATCAAATATACAAAATTTGGACAATTAAGAAAAATTTCTTTTTCTGTTCATTGCCAATTAATTAACAACAAATTTATGTAAAAATTAACATGCGACGCTGTGAAGTGCATTCGATGAGAGCAAGAAATCGCATTTTTGTCGGCAATCGAAATTGCAATGAAAGATATGACAATGCAACTCAGCGGGTTGTTGTCCACACTGCAAAGTCGGCTCTGTTTAACTCTGCCGGTTCTTGTCCGAGCTGTAAATTTGATTTTGCGCATAAATCAACTAGTGAATTTTGTACCGGAATTCTGTACTGTGTTACAGTCACAAGTATGTAAAATTGAGATTTTAAATAAAAGACAACTTTTTTGACTGGAGACCATTTTGCTATCAGTACGTAATAGTCACAAAAATCTCTCAAATGAAAATGAATAAGTCTAATCAGCTAATGTTTATGTAAACTTCAATGAAAAAAATATGTTGATAACAAATATTAAATTTTCTATAACACAGTCGATAAGACAGTCAAATTCCTGATGCATAGAAAGACCCAGTATTATACGAAGTGGTGAAAACCAATATGGTTCATGGACCTTGCGGACACCAAAATCTCTCTTCGGTTTATATGTCTGACAATAAATGCACGAAACCGTATCCACGCGCTTTTCTTTCGGAAGCGCAAACTGGAAATGATGGATATCCACTCTATCGGCGTAGCTCACCAGACGACAATGGCAGAACATTCTGCATTTAACTTAGAGGAGTGAATATTGAAACCGCAACACATGGATCGTACTATATTCGCCACTATTGCCCAATTCACATTCAAAACTCATGTTAATGTTGAATATTGCAGTTTGGTGAAATCGATCAAATACGTTTGCAAATACGTTTGCAAATACGTCACCTAAGAAAGCAACATGGCGGTTATTGGCCTTGAACGAGATGAGATCAGCAAGTATCAAATGGGTCGATACGTGAATTGCAATAAAGCGCTTTGTAGGATATTAACTTTTGCAACTCATGAACGTTTTCGACTGCTGTCCGTATCGCAGTTCATTTAGAGAATAGCCAACGAGTGTATTTCAACCCAGGGAATACATGACACCCAGTGAAAACACCGCCAGCAACAAAATTAACCTTGGCGAGTTTTTTCTCAACTTGTGTCAGTGATCGTCGAAGAAATAGTTACGCAGAAAGCAAGGCCAACCAGTAGATTGACATTCAGGTGTGTTCTGAACTAATGCCTTAAGACGAACTTACATAATCCACCCGAAAAATGACGATTGCTTCTACCTTCAGTTGCTATTGATAAATTTGCGTGGTTCAACTACATTTGAGTCATTGCGTAGTGTAAATGGTACGGTGTGTGCAATTTTTTGAGAAGCATGCCAGCAATTACAATTCCTGGAACATGATAATCAATGGAATCAAACAATGGACAATTCGATAGCTACTTCGCATGTCACACTTTTGGCGATGAGGATCAATACCGGTTGATATTTCCGTAGTTTGATATCAATTCCATCTGCTGTATATTAATTCACGAAAGATGAACTTATCACGAATGTTTATCCGAACATTGGCCAAATTATCGTAATTACGATCCCTTGAGTGCACGCCAAATTTTCTTTTTCTTCTTTACTGGCATAGACACCGCTTACGCGATTATAGCCGAGTTAACAACAACGCGCTTCGTGGCGCCAATTAGATATTTCAAGCGAAGCCAGGACCTTCTCCACTTTGTCCTTCCAACGGAGTGGAGGTCTAACTCTTCCTCTGCTTCTTCCTTCGGGTACTGCATCCAATACTTTCAGAGCTGTTATGTTTTCATCCATTCGGAAAACATGACCTAGCCAGCGTAGCCCCTGTCTTCGTACGGACGGGAATAATGAGTGACTTATAGAGATTGACTTTTGTTCGTCGAGAGAGGACTTTACTTCTCAATTGCCTACTCAGTCCGAAGTAGCACCTGTTGGCAAGAGTAATCCCGCGTTGGATTTCCAGGTTGAGATTGTTAGTGGTGTTTATACTGGTTTCTAAATGGACGAAATTAT